>NC_085138.1:10222822-10297822 GCF_035046485.1 Aedes albopictus
TACGGAGTCGTGGGTTCGAATCCCACCAGAACGCGATTTTTTTCATAAATATAATCTCTCAATTTGCCAATTAGCAACATTTCGTGCCTTCTAATTAAAAGTTTTTCCAGTATGTAACACCCAGTTGCTTTTGCGCTGAAACATAATCGTAGAAAAATGGATTTTTAACTAATTGCTTCAACGATCTTGACGGATTTTTCCGGAAATGCTTGGCCGGTTACTTTTACGATCTTCGAAAGATTCTTGGTAAGATCCATAGTAGAAACATTGAAAAATCCTTGGCAGAATCCTCTGCAAAACTTAATTGATGACACTCTTTGACACCCTGGACCCATACAGCCGAAGCGGTAAGCATGCGGGTATTCTACCATACAATACTGAGGATTGTTAATAATAAAAAAACTCGGCAAGCCTCGTTGGATAAACGTACATACTACTCGTGCTGAACTATCGCGCGATCACACTACTGAACGCTGCCTACAAGCAAGCTTGCTATTTGATGAAAACATTCGCGAAATGATGCGATTTGCTTTCGACAACGAATACGTTTTCACCCATCTTCGCTTTATTCAATCAACCTCCCATACGAGTAGCACACGAACGGACTCAACACTTATCAGCATAGTTGACTCTTCCTTTTCGCCGTTGAGCCGTTGCGTTCTAGCCAAGCATCTCTTTTCATCGCTTTCGATGCTTTTCGACAGCTTATCGCGAAGCATCGTTGGCTGGAAGCTTTATTAGTATGGTATCGGTACCTGCGAATGTTGCTTCTGTGTGCGTGTCGAGCGTTCGTGCCGTAGCTTCGCAAACCAACCTATAGAGCTTGCTGACGTTTATTCACCTCTCTCTTTCAAGCATGCAGGCGGGATAGGATATGTTTTCATCGGGAAACCTTTCCTGATGACAACAAATCCTATTCCGCCTGCATGTTTGAAAGAGAAAGGTGGATAAACGTCAGCAAGCTCTATTCGGTATGGTTCGGCTGTTCGGGCGAACGTGTGACGGCACAGACAGATGTGTGCAAAATCGTTTGTGATTTACATCATGTTCGTTTTGCCACCTCTTTGCTGCTGGTCATCGCTGATCAGTGCACAGTTCAATCGCGTGCGATAAATATACAGTTGATGAGTTGTGATGAGCACTAGTGAGGTGATCATTTGCATCATTGCCTACAAGATATTCTCTCAAAAGTTATACCGCCGTCTATCACCGACTGCAAGAGAGTTCGTCGTGGGGAAATATTAGGCTGGATTCATGGGTGAACGCGCTACAACGGACCAGAAGTTTGCCATCCGCCAGGTGCTGCAGAAATGCCGCGAATACAACGTGCCCACACATCACTTGATCTTGAAAATTTATAACTGAATAATACCACCATACATCCATCAACCCATGATCGAATATTCAACACGGAAGTATTGAACACCCCTATACTGCGAAAATATGATGAGTGTAGATTAGTGTGTAGACTGCTTATGCTTCGAACGCGAACGTGAAAAAGGAATAATAAAACCATTCTTTGTTATCCTCTCGTGGAAACCGGTTGTTTATTCTTCTACGGAACCAGTCATATTGAGAAACGACTCGATTATTCGAAAATTGTAAGTAACGAGCTTGCAATTTTATCAGAAGTGGCATAAATCCGCAACCACGAGTGATTACGTTAAAATGTCGGACGAAGAGGAATTCCATGGGTTTGAGGAGGACGAATTGGCTCGGCGGAATCGGAATCGCCACCTGTTCGGCGATTGTTCGGGCGGTCAAGCCAACCCACGTGGTGAGCAGTTGATTAGACTGATGAGACGATTGCTGCAGCTCCGAAACGATGCGGAATTTCCAAAGAACCAGGAGGATCGACGCGAAAGACATTTACATCCGGATGAAGTCAGCAAGCTGATTCCGACGTTTCCCAGTGGAAGATATGTCAGAACATGGTGTGCCAACGTTAATCACATCAAGTATCTTTATCGTTGGATCTTCCTGTCGTCTGGAAGAAGCAGCCAGGGAGTGGTACCGCAGTGCGCAAACCGGAGTCGCGAATTGGGCCCAATTTCAGCAGAAAATTCAAGTTGTCTTCCCAGACAATGAGAATAAAGCGGAGGTGCATCAGGCGCTAGCGAATCTTGTGAAGTCAAAGGATGAAAGCTACGAACATTTTGTGTTTCGAGTGGAAGCAATGGCGGCACGCGTACAAATTAGCGAGATAGCTAGAGTGACCTACATCGTTCGAGGTCTGTCCTTGGATCCAATTTATGATCAAATCTGTGCTAACCGATACAACAACAGCCTCGAACTGCTCAACCACATTCGTCTGTGTGAGGCCAACAACAACACGAAACGTAAACGTCAAACGACCATGATTGTCAACAGATCAGCACAGCGGGCTCAAGATGAACGGGGGAGAAACACAGCAGAAGAGAAAATGTTTCAACTGCAACAGGATCGGGCATTTGTCGGTTGATTGCCCCCAACCGCAGCGAGTCGTACGCTGCTCTAAATGCCAGCGGGCTGGACATGAAGAAGGGCAGTGCAATCAGTCGGTGAACCAAGCACGCAATCCTCGGACCCAGCAAGATAAAACAACGTCAAATGCAGCGGCAGCGGAAAGTACATCTGACGGAGGCATTGAACGAGGAACCATTGGCGGCGTTTGATATCGATGATGACGGTAGGTTCTAGGCTAGAGTAGCGAATCAGATTGAAATGGACTTGTTGCTTGATACTGGTAGCGAGATAAGTCTCCTGAAAAGGCAATACGTTCCTTCTGGATCGGTTTTAAATCCCGTGAGCAGCAATAGCTCAATGATAGTAGGGTTAAATAATGTGCCGGTATTGACAGATGGTGTATTATCAACTACAATTACTGTAAACAAAATTTATAACTGAATAATACCACCATACATCCATCAACCCATGATCGAATATTCAACACGGAAGTATTGAACACCCCTATTCTGTGGAAATATGATAAGTGTAGATTATTGTGTACACTGCTTCGAACGCGAACGTGAAAAAGGAACAATAAAACCATTCTTTGTTATCCTCTCGTGTAAACCGGTCGTTTATTCTTCTACGGAACGAGTCATATTAAGAAACGTCTCGATTATTCGAAAATTGTAAGTAACGAGCTTACAGTTCATCGATTTGAAATCGGTGTATGATACAATCAATCGAGACCAGCTATGACAGATCAAGCACGAATACGGATTTCCGGAAAAACTGATACGATTGATCAAGGCGACGACGGATCGATTGATGTGCGTAGTTCGAGTATCAGGGACACTCTCGAATCCCTTCGAATTTCGCAGAGGATTACGTCAAGGTGATGGTCTTCCGTGCTTGCTTTTTAACATTGCTTTAGGTTTAGAGGGTGTAATTAGGAGAGCGAGGATAAACACGAGTCGAACGATTTTCACGAAGTCCGTTCAGCTGTTTGGTTTCGCTGATCAATATCATATTAAAGCTCGCAAATTTGAGAAAATGGCGGAAACTTACATCCGACTTAAGAATTAAGCCTGGCGAATTGGATTAGTCATCAATGTGTCGAAGACAAAGTACATGATGGCAAAGGGCTTTAGGGAAGAATCCCCGCGCCCGCCACCTCAAATTTCTATCGACGGTGATGAAATCGAGACGGTTGAAGAATTCGTGTACTTGGGTTCACTGGTGAGCACCGACAACGACACTAGCAGAGAAATTCAAAGACGCATTGTGTCAGGAAATCGAGCTTACTTTGGACTCCGCAGAACTCTACCATCGACCAAAATTCGCCGTCACACGAAATCTATCTACAAAACGCTGGTTATACCGGTAGTCCTCTATGGGCACGAAGTATGGACTCTACGTGCAGAAGACTAACGCGCGAACGCGCCCATGGAGTTTTCGAACGGAAGGTGCTGCGTACTTACTATCTACGGCGGAGTACAGATAGAAAACGGAACTTGGAGAAGGCGAATGAACCACGAGCTACATCAGTTGCTGAGAGAACCAACCATCGTCCACACCGCGAAAATCGGGAGGCTACGGTGGGCGGGTCCCGTCATCAGGATGTCGGATAGCAACCCGACTAAAATGGTTATCGAGAGTCATCCGACCAGTACTAGAAGACGTGGTGCGCAGCGAGCTAGGTGGGTCGATCAAGTGGAGGACGATCTGCGGACCCTTCGGAGCGTGCGGAACTAGAGACAAATAGCCATGAATCGAGTAGAATAGAGTCGATGGCACCCTTTGACACCCAGGGCCCACACAGCCGAAGCGGTAGAAGTACGGGTATTCTGTGAGTGCTGAGGATCGTTAATAAAAAGCTCGGAAAACCTCATTAGATGAGGTGCTGGCTTATGCTGAACAGAGAAGTGGCTCACAACAGCGCATGTTCTCCATGTTAGGGGCGTCTGATCGATGTCTAAGTGCCAGGGGCTGTGCCTTACGCTGTCTAGTGTCTATGATGCCCTATTCTTTCCTATTCATATGGGACAGTTATGCGGTCATAGGCAGTATGGGCACCAGAAAGTAAAGGGCCTTTTAAGCCAGCCGTAAAGAGAATTGCGATGGCAAATCAACAACAGAGTAATGCGAACGACAATAACGAAACATGACTTGCGATTGGAAACTTGTTACGTGCAACTACCGATCTTTCAACTTCATCGGAAGCACCCGTATATGATTTAGAAATACCTTGCCAAAATTTCAGTTATCAGCTGGATTGTTCAACAATATAATATAATATAGAGTGTGTAAATGACTTAAGGTTGATTCGTTATAGGGTACTTTATTATCAATACAAATGGAATGTTCTTGAACTCAAAACTATCCTTCACCACTTAAAATCTAACAAAAACAGCTAAGTCATACTTACTTCCGCCATTGATTCAACAGCGAGTGATAACAAAATGTACAAACCAACGCAGAACTATCACTTCGTAACTGTTCCGCATTGGGAGGTGACTTGTGTTTTAACAGAAAAGGAAAATAAGGTCTAGAACCCTAAAATGAGAGAATAAGAAATTAGTAGAAGTCCCTTTCTTCGAGATCCCACCCCCGCATACATACCTCTTTATTGGCATATATTAACCTAGCAAAGTTTAACTCTGAATGTAGGCCACAGACGAAACAGTACACGGAGGTACTGGGTGCGTTCGAGCCCGCCGGTGTGGTAGGCGGCGTGGCCAGCGCTATCGGTGGTCGATGCTGCCCGACGACGACGCCACCGCCGCCGGGCGATATCGAGTTTGGTGTCGGCGAAGGAATGATGTACTTGCGGTGCTCGAGCGGCACCCGTTCGGCATCCATCGTCTCCCACTGCACGGTGAGGTTTTGTACGCAGGCCTTACACGCCAGCACCCGGCCCGGACCCTGATCGCTGTTGCCTTTGAGGCAGGGAAAATGCATTGCATGCGAATTCATATGTTCGGCACTCGTTGACAGCCACTCCATCGACTGCGGGGGAAAGTTATTCTTACAAATGTAACACCTGGAAGAGAAAGGAGAGTTAATGATAAATAGCAGTAGCATATACATACAATCATTTGAAAAATAGTACTAGGAAAACTTCAAACGCTACCTAGGCACTTCTTTAAATTGCATTTCCTTAAAATAAACAACTACCTAATACGATATTATAACAAATACAATACTACTTAATTCTAATTGTAGTGTACGGACGGACACTGTTGTCACTCGGAATAATCTATGTCAATGGCTGCATTCGTGCTCATTCTGCGATTGAAGTGACGTGACAAATGTCGGAGTCGAACATCGAGGTGAGAAATCTCGACTCGAATGAAGTGACTCGCCATGTAAATCAAATGGAGAGCCATCACATTCGAGTCCCGAATCCTCAGCTCGATATACGACTCCGACTTTTGTCAGGTCACTCCATTCGTAGAATGAGCACAATTGGCTCTTTACCAACGAGGACGGATACAAATCATGCAACCTTCTCGCGTGAAATATTTTACAAGACTGAAGTTGCATTTCATCCTGATCGTTTGTTTCGTTTGGTTTGTTTATCCGGTAGCGCATCACCCGCTGCTAATGCCATATGCTCTGTTGATCCTTTTCTCGGTATCCCTCTCAATATCTACTCTACAGTAATCTTTCGGATAACGAACTTTTTATACCGTGACATCACCCAATACCAATCTTTTTTTTTTTGGTACCTAATTCCGTTCACCCCATTTGTTTTGCATGGTGTAAACGGAATTAGGAACCGAAAAAATGATTGGAATTGGTTGCTGTCACGGTAGTAAGTGGTCACTTCGAAAAGAGAATGTAATTTATATTGCCACAATGTATTCCCTTTGCGAGGAAACGGATCATTCGGAGAACCGACATTTGGGCAAAGGACATTGCAGGAAAAGTATTTCAATCGGAAAATTATTCATCGTTATGGGCGATCAGCAGAGGTGCAATCGGCAGAAGAATAAATAAATTGAGTATCAAGGTCCGATTCATCAACTTTAGTTTCATCTTCGTGCACAGCCCACACTCTGGTATTACTGATGAGCAGATCACAATTTACGCTCTTCTCAAATAAGAGTACCAGCTACCTAACCCGACGTCTCCATTACAGACAGAAATGTCTTGCCATTTTGCTAGACGTTACAGAAATGTTCAACACCGCTGCTCTCCTTGCAAACGGCGAGAGAACATTTCTGTCGGAAAAAGGCAAGATATTTCTGTCTAGTGAAGACGTTCAGCATCCTCCAACTGGCAAACAAGGTGTGCAGAAAGCTTATAGAGAAAAACACTGAACGAACGGTTGATCATGCTGTAGCAGAACGTGAAACGACACTATCAGAATAGTAAGCAACATACCCTCCTACATCAGGAGTCCTACCGCCTGGAAGAAAGGGAAGAACTGAAACTGCTGTCGTGGCATACCACTTGAGCACCCCATGCGCGGAGATGCAAGACGGCCGCATTCGCGCATCATCCAACATCGCGACACACATCCGTGAACGCTCGCCAGCGACACGAAGGTTTGAGCCTACCGGCCTCGACAGACGACGGGCCTCTTTTGCATCGAAGCCAACTGACGAACAACACAAAACGTGTCGCACCCAACCGGCTTCTTGGTGAGTAACAGCATTCGGCGGAAACTTCCAGTAAAAAATTTACACTGTTGTCCTCAAGAAACAGGGAAATTATCCCAGAAGCTCAAAGGCATCTCGCAAAGGCTTCGTGCCGCTAGCCCAAATGTACAGGTATAAAAAAGGAAGTCTCAACAGGCCAGAGGCGAGGTGAACGATAGACGGTAAGGGCTCTATTCTCATTTGGCATAACAAGGATGTACATTATAACCAAGAAAGCTGTTTTTCGTATTGTGCCGAACGGCATTATGCCACGCTAGGCTAGTGAGTAGGGAGAGATCATGGGTGGAACTAACTCTATCATAGACTTTGCGTCCTCGAAGTTGCACATCAACAAGGATCTCAGACAGGCCTGGTTGAGACTTCGTAAGTCAACGATGCCGGCCAAGTTGGACCATGATAACTCATGGCAACTGCGGCAACATCAGAGCTCGCGAAGCTGAAGATGCCAAGGTCTACCCAGACTGTGACCTACTCATTCGCGGGTAGCCCAAAATGTATGCCAGAAGTAAATGCTTTTGCCAAACAATGGCAGAAACGTACGAGGCAGCCGTCAGGTTAGAAGCTATACCAGGCAGTGCTCGAAAGGCCAGGAGGTTGTGAAGCAATGCTAGCAAGTCGCATCCCGGCCAGGCGTCCCAGAGACCTGGGAAGGGTGGGCGAGGTAAAGGTAAAGGCGAGTTATTAGGACGTCATCTGAATCCTAGTGGAACGGCGCAAAAAGGGTTAAGCTCCTACCATCAAGACGGGCGAGTCTAAGCACTCACAGGTCATGAAGCTCGTGGATCTTGGAACCGACGTTCACAGTATTCGACGTACTCGTACAGGCAAAATAATCCACGGGCTCAAACGCGGTAAAACCCGCACGGGCACTGCCTACAAACTTTTGGCGGAAGACGTCCTTGGTGAGGGTGTAGAGGTGAGGACTCTCACCGCGGAAGCAACTATAAAGGTCAAAAATTTGGACGAGATCAAGGACACGAAAGAGCTAGTAATAAACTTTTTAGAAACCTACATTTTTTTTTTTGCTTTTTTTTTTTTTTTTTTTGCTAGGTTTCTAGCTGCACTCTGACTAGAGTTGAAACCTCTACACTAGACCCGAAGATAGAAAAGAGTACGTAATCTTTCAGAAGCAGTTTGCCAGCCGTACGCGGAAAATGATATCCATTAAGACACTGTTGCAAACTGCCTCAAAAAGGTTCGGTAGAAGACTGGAAAGTTTTCAATCAGTCAGTCAGTCAGGATTGGCCTATGTAGTGCTATGGTCACACGGTTTGTGTTTGTCTTCTTGTTTGATTGTGTGGTATGGTTCAATATGTTTTTCTCCTCGTTAAGTCAGTTGTCGTATGTTTGTTTTTTTTTTCATCGAATCAATCGAACCCCGTGCGTTAAAATGTAGTCGATCCTGTGTCAAATTGTTTTCTTGATTTCGCTAATCGTTTTCTCCTTCTCTGTGTTCATCTCTTGTGTCCTTAAATTGCCATCGGTGCATAACCCACAGAAACATGTTACTGAACTTCTGATATTTTTCTGTTGGTGTCATAATACCATCTAAAAGATAAACAAAAATACGCCAAGTTGGTCAGTTGATTGCAATAAAATTTTAAAATAATAAAGATTGCTTGTCAACTATTATGTATTCATCGGCTTTAGGACAGAAGGTCGAAGGACAAATGGTCGAAGGACAAAAGGTCGAATGGACAAAAGGTCGAATGGACAAAAGGTCGAATGGACAAAAGGTCGAATGGACAAAAGGTCGAATGGACAAAAGGTCGAATGGACAAAAGGTCGAATGGACAAAAGGTCGAATGGACAAAAGGTCGAATGGACAAAAGGTCGAATGGGACAAAAGGTCGAATGGGACAAAAGGTCGAATGGGACAAAAGGTCGAATGGGACAAAAGGTCGAATGGTTCATGTTCTTGCTCATTGAGAGAAACATTATGGTGCTTTTAAAGTAATCATATGTATTTCAGCCACTGACATTTCTATAGGAAATTTTTCCTTCTTTTGTTTATAGGCTATTCTTTCAAGTTGTGTTGGTGTAGTATTTAATGGCAATTTAGTTTGATGTTTTGTTCAGTAATGTTTCCTTCTTAAATTTATAGGCTGTTCTTTTAAGTTTTGTTACTGAATAATTTATCGACTATTTAGGTACTTATAATTTAATCAGAAATTTTTTTTTTTTTTACTAGGTTTCTAGCTGCACTCTGAATAGAGTTGAAACCTCTACACTAGACCCGAAGATAGAAAAGAGTACGTAATCTTTCAGAAGCAGTTTGCCAGCCGTACGCGGAAAATGATATCCATTAAGACACTGTTGCAACTGACTCAGAAAGATACGGTAGAAGATTGGAAAGTTTTCAATTGGTCAGTCAGTCAGGATTTGCCTATGTAGTGTTATGGTCACACGCTTTGTGTTTGTCTCCTTGTTTGATTTTGTGGTATGGTTAAATAATTTTTCTCCTAGTTAAGTCAGTTGTCGTATGTTGTTTTTTTTTTTTTCATCGAATCAATCGAACCCTGTATGTTAAAATATAGTCGATCCTGTGTCAAATTGTTTTCTTGATTTCGCTAATCGTTTTCTACTTGTGTTCATCTCTTGTGTCCTTAAATTGTCATCGGTCCAAAATCCACAGAAACATGTAACTGAACTTCTGAACATCTAAGAGATAATCAAAAATACGCCAAGTTGGTCAGTTGATTGCAATAAAATTTTAAAATAATAAAGATTTCATGTCAACTTTCATCCCGCTACAAATACTATTAAAAATATTCAAATTCGTTCAATTGTCCTATCGGTCCTACCTAGATGAACCATGTCATTTTCTCAAGCGTAGCCAAGAAATGTCAACCTAGTCATACACAAGTAACGTTGTTCAGTTAATATAAAGCAGTCAGTTTTTGTCCAAAATGTCACGTCGAACGCATTGACGTCAACAATGCGTTTAAGTGTTCGCACGTTAGCTTCGAATCTATCAGCACAATTAAGTGCTGCAAATCTCCTTCCCACTCTTAATTTTTTGGTTGATTTTAATTGCTTTATTTAAAGAAAATATGACCAACTAACATTGTAAAAATCCGAAAAAGCGACTATGACATTAATAAATTATTAATCAAAATCAACCGAGAAACGTGGGAAATAGAGCCCAAACAACATTTTGAAGTCAGCTGGCTGTAAAAGGTTCCAAAACCTGTCACAAATCCTATAATACTTTTATCAGGATTTGTAACGATCATCAAAACCTTCTCAAATCCAACTGACTTGGAACTATTGCTTGGGAATAGACTCTACTGAGCCCCGGCGGTTCCTCCTGTATATCGAGCATGTCTGATGCATATGATCAGCCATACTCCATCTGTAGCAGCCGGTTCGTGATGAACCGTTGGAGGCGCATTAAAGTGTTAAAAAGGTGATATGTTTCACTAAAGAACACTACATTACAATAATCAAAATGAAACTCCTTCACTTTAATACCGTCAACCCCTGCGAACTTGGCCAGGGTCTTTTTGGAAACCTACAAATGATCATTATATTTTCCGTATCGGGACCCACGTTTGGACACTTCGATACGAAAAATTAAATAGAACAAATGCACACAACACAACAATGCAACACATAACAAAAATTGTGCCCAGTTATAGAAAACGTAGGCTAATCCCAGGATGACGAGGTTTTATTAAAGTTATTGGTCCATCAGTCAATCCTGTGATCCTTTTTTTTTGTATTAACGTGTATTTTAACTTCAATGCTAATTCTATACTTCTTGTGATCCTATTTTTCTGACGGATTGTCTTTTGTTCACAGCATTAGTTTTTTTTTTACTTAATCATTTATTTTAGGCTCATGCGCTACAGGCATAACGGAGCCGAATTCAATTAAAACTTGTTACAATTTAATGTTTTTGACTTATAAACTATGTTAGTTTTGGGGAACCGCATTAGTTGTTTACATAGCTTGTGTTTGGTCTAGGAATCTCTAACCCTAAGAGGGCATTCTGATTCGGGCTACAGTACAAAACCGTCTACATTTTGGTGTCCGTGCTAGTGGACGGTTTGCTTGTCTTGTACATGATAGCTACCCGAAATAACTAGAGCGCTTCAAATACATATTAAAGTTCAGGGACAGATATACAAACCACAGTATAACATACAACATAAACTGACAAAATGTTCACAACAATTTGCAAACGTACACACTCAAAACAGATTCGCGGGCTCGGCAAAATCGCGCACAGCCGTCTGCTCAGCAAAATCTTTATCTGGTATCTCAGCAAAAAGTGACGATTGTTATCTGATTCTCAGCAAAACGATTGCCAACTATCAGCAATGAACTGTCAAAATTGCCGAGATCCCGGCAAAATGATTGTTTGCTGATTGCTCGGCTGTGCGAATCTCGGCAAAAGTTTGAAAAAATGCTGATATCCCGGCAATCTGAATTAAGTGTGTAACAGTGCGAGACACAGGTGGCAACTGCAGCCGTTTCGCTACGGAAAGGCCCGGCAGAGGCACAGGTGACCTTGGTTCAGCGACCTGTTGCGGACGCTAATAAGTCAGTTAAAGTAGAAAAGAACAAGGTGATCTGGTCAGTACACGAGTACACGAGCCACTGGAGGTTTGCTTCAGGTGTCTTGAACCAGGACACAAGTCGTGGAACTGTAAAGGTTTTAGCAGAAGCATGCTTAATTGACGATATGGAGGTGAACAAAAGGCAAGGCTGTACAAACAAACCCTTTCAAGTGCTTGTTTTTTTTTTTGTTGCAAAACCGCAAACAGCAAGCATCCGACGTGGGGTTCTAGGTGCCCGGCCCGAGCTTCAAGAGAGCCTCAGCTGAAAAGCGACAGTACATGTAACGCAGCAAAACCTGTACTCAGGCAGTCACTGATTGGGGGACGGATATCGATATCATAGCGAATCCATATCCAGTACCCACCGGTAGCGGCAATGAAGAACAACGGTCGTGGATGAATCCAAAATGGCGGCGATATGAACAATGAGAAAATAATCAGTGCGCCTTTACGGTGGTCGATCGAGCAGTTCACACAGATTCTGGACTGTATGACAGGACAAAGGTCGGTGGTAATAGCTGGTGTCTTCAATGCTTTGACCGTGGAATAGTAAGGAATCAAAGCTTGATTTTTTCAGAGATGGCGCCACCACATTAAAAGTAAAATCATTTTTCTTGTATGGACAAATCGCTGGCTTGCACTTGTTTCGCATCGCAGCGATTTGTGCCTTGGGGCAAAAAGTTGCAAATTAGAAACAAAATCATTATCCTTACGCGTTTCTTCTGGATTCATTGCAGTAACAGAGAATTGATTACATCACCATACAAATTTCAAGTTGTTTACTTCTTTTTTTCTGACTGGCATTTTGCACCCGTGTTGCGCATGATGTTTCGAGTGGATAGGTGCCAGGCGGCGCCGCTGTATATGTGAAAAACACATGGAACACGAGCGCCGTCTATGATTCCGTAGCGCAAGCTTCTCTGCTTGTTTACACTGTTATCACGTTTACCGCATTTATCAGAAAAGCGCCACTATCGGCACTTTAGCAAAACCGCAGCTGCTTGCTTCCTATTCGCAAGCCGTTTCACAAACCAACGGAGTAAAATTCTGCTATTGACAATAGTCGCAGTCGTGGCATAACAAGTAGTTCGAAATGAAGGACAGATGTTGCCTACACGCAGCGACCACCTGGCGACTGTCTAGTCTAGTCTACCGTATCGACTCGTAATGAATTAAACGACGAGGTATTTAGGGTAGGGGGCGCTGCGTCGTGAGCAAAACTTACTTGATCTAAGCGGTGACCAAACTTTCGCGTAAATACGATGTCACTATGCCTGAGGACGTCTACCCTAAGAATTGGAGATCAACACCAGCGGCATACTGATGAGGATCGGGTTGAACTACGGATGGCTTTTTAATGCTGCTTATCGGCGCTTAAGGCCATTAAGGGTAAGCAAAAACGGCTGTATCAAGGTCCTCTTCAGAGTGCCACTACAATCCCGTGGGGTGATGCCTACAGGGTCGCGATGGCACGAGATGTAATAGCTACCACTGAGCAATATTCAGAGATGCTGAAACGGATCATCAAGGGGCTCTTCCCGAATCTTGATACGAATCATAAGCCTCATTTCAAAGGTTTGTTGGGGACTGGGGCTGGCGATGAGAGGAGAGTTACCAATAAGGAACTTGCGGAGATAGTAGGCATTGCAGAGGCTTCAGGGGGTGTTCAGATCTGTTATGCAGAAATGCCGATCCTATTCCCAAAAGCGGGGAAACTATCCGGTGACCCGTCGGGATATAGATAAATATGATGGCTCGATACGGTAGGTAAGGCGCTCAAGAGGATCATTCTCAACCAATCCCGTTCGACTTCCGGAAGAGGAACTCGACCGTAGACGATATTTAGTCGGTTACTAGAAGTGCTGAGATATATTTCCAGCGTAAGAAGAAGGGAATTGCTGCACAGTATTGAACTTGGACGTAAGAAATGCGTTCAATAGCACCATCTGGGCACTTCTAAGTCTGGGGATACCCGAGTACCTGTACAAGATTCTCGGAAGCTATCTACCGTGACCGGCCCTAATTCTGCGCAGTCCCTAATTCGGCGCACTTTCGCGAATATAATACAAAATGATGGACGCTAGTTCAATATTAGCTTCAAGTATATTTTTTGAATACTGTTTCAATAGTAATGAAATAGTTTGTGAAGAAAAATGTTTCAAACTAACGACCATTATTTTGTAAAAAAAAAAAACAAAATGGTGTTGGACGTACTAGAAATTGCCTGAAACCTTTGTCCGTTAGCGAAGCTGCTAAAAAGTTGCCTCATCAACTGAAGCATTTTGTGACATAAATAATGAAGATTATATCTGCTTTTCCATGTACATCCTGTACTGCTATCTTCGAGGAATCAGAATCGGCAAAAAATCAATTGAGTTTTCTTCTTATTTTCCTAATCTTCTTGTTCTTCTTAGGTGCGCAGAATTAGGAATTAAATGGTGGTCCTAATTCTGCGCAGACATTTCAACACTAAGTTTTGAACATATAATTAATAAACAAACCTCATATAAACGCCACCATTATTGTTATAACTAGGATATTCTACGTTTCTAGCAATCCGGTGAATATAATTACGTTTGAACAAGTTAGTTTAGAAACTTTAATGGCTAATTTACGCTTCTTGCATTTTTGATCTGATAGTTCAACCGGACTATACTGCCGCCACTCGCATAACAGTCCCATCTTTGCTGGGTTTCCTAATCATATGGGACTGTTTTGCGAGTGGGGGCAGTATAGGTTATAACCACTTGTTTTAAACATTTGCTATCAACCTCGGAAGATATTTTAAGTATTCATGCCAGCATTCGTGAAATGTGACACATGATGTGAGTTTACATGAAATTTTCTTAAACAGAGGAAACCCTGAAATTTGACAAGAAAGAAGTCTCAGTTTACAAACAAAGATAGTGCCACTTTGTCATGGCGAAACAGTTTATATTGCCTTTAGAAATGAAAGTAAACTTCACTAAAATTTAATGAGTGTATGCGGATATTGTATGCGGATAACAAAAAAGCTTTACATACCTACTGCCGGTGGACGCATAAATGTCCCATGTGCAAAAACAGACAATCGAGAAAATCGCGTCCAAAGTTCGAAAAAAGTAAATTGTCTCAACTATGAAGTATAAGTGCTGAATCGTGTTCTAACATCAACCAATTTTTAATTTGAGCACTATTTTTTTGTTTTAGAGCGATTTTATAGTTCCATAGGATTTCCAATGAAACGTGACGCTTATGCGTCCACTTTAAGAATGTTACAAATCGGCCATGCATTTTTTCAACAATTTTCGGAACAGACTACCTATTTTTATTTCCCCATATGATAGCACCCCACGATACATGGTCATGGGCTGCAAAATCTCAATATTGCCAAAAATGCACATGGGACAATTATGCTTCCACCGGCAGCTAGTAGTATTCGATTATGCTACCAAATCCTTTTGTGTACATACATACATTTATTTGTTCAACATCATTAAGACAAGACATAATCAACAATAGTACGCCACAATACTCGGTTTGTGGCTGCCGCTCTCCATCCTCGGTCGCGCCCAATGCTCGCCAAGTCACGCTCCACCTGGTCCGCCCATCGTGCTCTCTGCGCTCCACGCCTTCTTGTGCCAACCGGATCCGTTGCAAACACCAGCTTTGCAGGGTTGTTGTCCGGCATTCTTGCAACATGCCCTGCCCACCGTATCCTTCCGGCTTTGGCCACCTTCTGGATGCTGGGTTCGCCGTAAAGTGCAGCGAGCTCGTGGTTCATCCTTCTCCGCCACACACCGTTCTCCTGCACACCGCCGAAGATCGTTCTTAGCACGCGTCGCTCGAAAACTCCGAGTGCTTGTAGGTCCTCCTCGAGCATGGTCCATGTCTCGTGCCCGTAGAGGATCACCGGTCTTATTGGCACGGTAAAGGCTGGGTATGCTGCGCAATTCAGATCCCATTGTGATCCACTAGCCTCTGCCCAGCAACTCCTATCCCTACCTCCACGCGGTACCGGCCGGTAACTATGAGCAACCTTAGGGAAGATCGGGTAACCAACCCCGGTGGGAACTTTGGTCGTAGGCTGACAGGGAAGGGGGGGTTTGCTTCGGCAAACCTGAGCGTCTGTTCTCCAGGAGGAGCGGCTCACAACAGCGTCTGATCCCCATGTTAGGGGCGGCTGATCTACGTCCGAGTGCCAGGGAAGGACTCTAAGCTCAACTGTGCACTATGGCCCTCCGGAAAGTAGGGGGTTGGTGTCAGGCCCTACGAGCCAGCCGTAAAAAACCATTGTAACGGAAAATCAGCAAATCCTTTTGTGTATCATTATTAAAATTCACTTTCCTTAGTAATCAAAGTGAGTAGTATCAATGTTGAGGAGGACATGCAAAGTTCCAATACGGTCGTAATGTCGTTTGAAAGTTGAAAATGAAGAATTCAATTGAATTTGATCTATGAATCATGTTCTCATTACAATATGTTATCTTTTTAGAGTTTTTTCTATGTGCGCAGAATAAGGAACATTCCAAAAAAGGGTGCGCAGAATTAGGAGCTAAGACACACTTTAGAATTTCTATGATTTTACATAAAAATTGAGTGTTTTGTATAAGAATTATATTTTTCCCATATTTATAATGTGCGGTTTTATGCGCGGTCAAAAATTCAGCCAAATCGGTTCGATTTGGAATTTATTACAGCTGATTGAAATTCAAAATGTCTTAGGTGCGCAGAATATGGGCCCTACTTCCAAAATCGAGTACTGGTGATACACAGATGGGTCGGAAGTACTTTCGCATAGCTTCAGGAGTACCGCAAGGTTCCATCCTGAGTCTGGTGTGATAGGGTGTCATGGACGACAAACTGTTGAGGTTGAAGCGAAGTTCTCAGTGGGCGTGGTCATCGTCGGTTTCAAACGAGCATCAACTTTCATCAGAGCATCGTGGCGTCATATAGAACAAAGTGAGAAGGGGACCCATCGAACTTTTTGACATGTGGTTTTTTCATGCAACCTTGAGCCATCCTAGCCGGCAGTATATTTTGGCGTTCTCCTATAAGAAGTCTGTAGCTGCAAGGATAAGCAACTAATCTAGTGGGTGCAAACTACATTAGTTCCACTCCACTTCGAAACAATACCTTCTGGCGGTCCCAGGCAGACGATGGGCTTGGCGGTAGTTGGAGTGGTTTAGAATTAGGTCAGGAAAGTAGTCTCGTCTCCTTCGATGACATCGGCTTTGGTCCCAGCTAGGGACAATGGAAATTCGCGATTTCGCGGAAACCGCGAAATCCGCGAAATTGGGTCTTGACCGCGAAATTTGAATTATCCCGCGAAATGCCGTGAAATCTGGCAAATTTGAGAAAACACCCTACAAATTTTCATTATTTTCAAACATTTTGGTAGAAATTGGCTGTTAGCTTTTGACAGTGTAGTGTAATTTACGATTCCTTATTTGCATGATAAAAATTTAATGTATTTTATATCTATGCTCTCATCTGATTTTCATCAGATTTGTTACTTTTTTGATGAAATTTTTAATAACGCTTTCAAAATTCAAGTTTTTTTCAACAAAACGTGGAAACTATGAGTCCGCGAAATTGCCGTGAAATTCACAATGGTAGCCCGCGAAATTTGAGAATTTTTTCCGCGAATTTCCATTGTCCCTAGTCCCAGCCCACGATTATTTGAGCGTTTTTTATATTTTAGGCCTCAGATGTCTGTTAGGCTCTCCTCTTCCATTGATTAGAGAAGAAAAAAGGTGGATCGTGATCTAGCAACGTCCAACAGTTAGCTAGATTGGAATGTTTCGGTAGTGAACCAAGTTATGCAGCGTGAAATGAATGAGTCCTTGAACAAGAACTGACTCTCGTAGAAACGATCGTGGACATATCAGATGTTCACAAATGCCTACATATTTGATAAGCTCCATAAGTACACATTACAAACGCATCTTCTGATTATCAATCTGAAGACGGATTACAATTAAATTATTTCGTCCTAGATATTTTACAAATGGTTATGTAAAATCAAGTTACATTCTAATTTATGAACTTATGATTGTCTCTTGGGATTTCTGGTATGCTTATCTTTTCCATTTTATTAGAATACTACACCGATTGAAATTAGATAATACCGGTTAGAGTGGTGCGTTTGAAGTTTTGACTGTACCCGATAAAGAAGAGTATCATTCTTATTTTTAAAATGTTCCGAATACTTACGAAAAAACATGACCGTTTTCAACAGGTCCTTGAGAGTGAGGCGGTGTATTTGGTCTTGAATCCTTCCGTAAGTCTTTCTGGTCCCGCAGCGGTCCAGGCTGAGCGGAAGGAGATTCATAAGGCTAAAATTATGAAAAGAATCGTTAGATTGGGATCAACGATTTAGTTACTGATTAAATCAGCTACTCACCTTAAATCGTACAACCTCGTTTATCACACTAGACGTCATTTTCGACGGAGACGGATACCTTTCCTCGACATTGCTAACGGGGCCACCTTCCGACCGATGTTCGTTCTTCTTATTGCACGTTGAACAGATTTGCACCATACCTGGAAGAAAAAAGCGTGGGCACCGGTTTATAGAGCTTTCTGCTTGCTATGATAAGGGGACGCATCTGGCGATTACGAAATTACCCTGAGGACTTATCGGACTAGCATTGGTCGGTGCTTTCATCGTTTTGATGAAAGGGAAGTATGGTTCCCGTTCGGCATTGGGACAGCAGTAGACGAGCCTCAGCTGCGAGGAGAGCGTATCGGCGCCGCACGTGTAGCAGACGAATGTGGCCGCCCGTTCCTGGGTGGGCTGCCGCTTCCGGATCTGGTACTTTCGCTGGGCCTCCGGTACGCACTGTTTCTGTGGAAGGGAAACACCGAGAAAGGTAAACAATGATTATTGTTGGAAGTACAACTGTACTAACGTTTTGAATGATTTATCAAGAAACGGGTGATGATTAACGGGAAAAAATGACATTGCCCAAACTGGACACAAGATAGAGTGCGTCAATGTCGCGACGCGACAAGGAATAATGTGCCGACAAGAGACTTTTCGCAACAAACCCAGAAAAAAAACTGAGGTGATAAGATCGAAATCGCACAAAGGCTCGTTCAGCACGTGTTTGAGCAAGAAATAACTACTTTCCGGCTGGCTTGATTCGGTAAAGTTGATTGCTGGCAGAGATTACACTGATATGCGAGTCAGCATGATTTATTGTTCTGTTTTCGGAGTAATTGATTTTTTTGTGAATTCCCATGATAACAACCTGGCTTGTACTTTCAACCGTTTGAGTAGGCTTAGGTGATGTAAGCATTTGGGGTGGATTATTATATTTCATTTGGGATGAATTCTCATATATGTATTTTCCAATTATTAGTTATATTATCATCAATGTCAACAAGGTTAAATCGTTGGATGTAAATACCGTCAGGTCAACCCATCCAGTTTAACCCATCCTGCCTACAGCTATGGCCAGGTGTGCCATTGAAACCTGGTGTGTATCAGTGAAGTACACTCAACGGCGCTGCAGGTCTTCATCAACAGATTCCTGTGGTATATAATTCGTGTATGATAGCCACACAACTGGTTCTCCGACCTCATAACATGCTATGTCTATAACTCATATTTTCGTATTTCCAGTAGTAGACTCTAGTAGTGCTACCCGCGCGATAACGGCAACTACTACTGCTAATCTGTCAACTTGCGTGTAAAACAAATTTCAAGTTCACCATAAACACGCAGGTCTGTCCCTCCCCCTTGTTCACCCAACTACTGAACAAACCAGCTGCCTGCCAGCTCACCACACCATTATTGGCTGTATTAAAGTGATAATAATGATAAGTGCCACTTTTACACTGTCGTCGCCTCGCCACCGACAACGCCTCCACTAAAGTTCTAAAAATAGCATCCCAGCTGTTCAGCTGTTGGTATAGACTGCTGCGCTGTGTGTACTTGTTTGAGGGTACTGCTGCCGCCGCCACCAGACTGAGGAAAAGTACAAACCTGGAAATGACTCGAAATTGATTCCGCCCTGAACCGGATAACGGTGGATTGGGATCGGTTGTGCTCGCTGCTGTGCTGACTCAAGCCGGTTGCAGTTGGACACAGACGACACGAGACGGGACGGTTTGCGTTAGTGGGGCGAAGAGGAAGCGAGCGGGATCTGGCTCATTGAGTGACAGCTCATTGAAGGCATCGGCGGCGGCAGCGGCAGCAATCCAAACCGGACCGGAGCGAGCCGAATCGTATGTTTTGTTCGCGCGGTCGTTGGGTGGCATGCTCGTCGCCGCTCGCCGCTGCGGTAGTCGTTAACAACCTACTACATAGAGTGAAATTGCTTTGCGCGATTGGCTTTCGCTGTTCTTACTTCGTTTAGGCGGCCTGCCGCCGCCACTGTAGATCGTGTAGTGACCAAGACGAAGCGGTGAAGTAGCAATAAGCAATCGTAATGAAATTGCATCATCGAACAAATGGATGTGGGGAACCGTTGTTGAACTGAGTCAAGTGTCACGCGTGACGGTCGCGACCCAGAATGCTCGTTCGCTCGTTTACGCGCTGCTCCTGTTGCTGGGAACGTACATTCAGTAGCGTCAATAATGATAGAGTAAAGTGGGGCAAAAGTTCGAGTGGGGCAAGAGTTTCTTTTGAAGTTTTTGAACTTAATTCAAATGATATCTTTCGGGTGTCAAGGTTGTTCGATGCCTTTTTGAAAAAGAGTCTTTCACTCCAAAAATTATGAAAATTGATCAATATTTCGAAAAGTTATGACAAAATGTTGGTTTTTGATCAAAAAATTGTAATATGCGATGGTCCTTCCAATGCATGGAATGGAATTGTAATGAAATCGAACTCGATATTTTATTTTGGGGCGTAACTAGGTATATTTTGAAGATGCTTTAGCATGTATAACTTTTTTCAAAAACGTTTTGGAAATCGTATTTTGCACATAGTGGGGCAAAAGTTCGAATTGTGGGGCAAGAGTTCGAGTCATGTGGCAACTTTAGGTAAAACCCTAAAATTCTGCAAAATGTACATATTATCTCTAAAAATGGTGGAATTAGTGAGAAAATTCGATCGAAGTTGAAAAAAATGCTGTTTTATCTGAATTTGGCGGAAAACTACTAATTTTTGGTGAAGTAAATTTTACCCTGATTTGGGTAAAATCCAGATCGAACTTTAAAGTGTATTCCAATTCCAACATCAAATATTTATTGGTTTTAGGTATTCCAATTACCAAAGTGTCGAAATAGTGTGCTATGGATAGCGGAATACCACAAACACCAGATTTCGAACTTTTGCCCCACTGGTGGGGCAAGAGTTCGAATTAGACACACACATACAAAAAGTGTTGTAACTCAAAATTGAAAAGACATTTGGCGTAACTTTGTTCAGCACAATTTTAGCTCATGGATGGTAGAATCACCACACGGTATTCATTTATTTTTATCTGCTTCGATTTCTTGAAAATAATTGAATTTTCAACTAGGGTCGAACTTTTGCCCCACCTTACTCTATGTCTCATCGCACCATCTTCTCTCGAGACAGCAATACCTGTAACACTTGCGGAGAAGAGGTAAATGTCATATCCTCACCAACTGTCGAAACAGAAAGGATAGAAGCTCAACTGGACGCGAACATCAGCAACAATGCATCAAACGAGGAAAAACTAATTATCTTTTTGAAAAAATGTCAACTGTTAGATACACAGTTAAAAAATGTTACATCATGCTGTTACAAAAGGACTCCGTCATATCGCACACATTTTTCCATCTGTTTTTAAATTAACAAGTTGGTCTCAGTATAAAGCTTGCGTTCAACGTTCCATACAAGAAATAGTATAATGTAAAATTCAGTGAGATGGCATAGAAGTTCAAATGCCAAATTGGTTTACGTCGGGTGTAATTCTCAGAAATTTTTGCTGTGTAGAATTTAAGTTCAACTTGAAATTTGTTTTTGCAGAGGCGAATGACCAAGGTTAAAACTCCTTTATAAATAATAATAATAATAATCAATGAGTAGCCTGCGAACTTCCGACGGAGATTCACAAATTACAGCGGGATATGCAATGTTACAATTTGTTGCTAAAATGATCGAAATTATTCATGTAGATTTGATGGATTGGGATTTAGAACAGTTTGTACAGGTGTCCGGCCATTTGGTCGAATGCTGTTTGGCCGAATGCCGTTTGGCCGAACGCCATTTGGTCGAATGCCATCTGACCGAAAGGGTCGTTTGGCCGAATGCCGTTTGGCCGAACCAGGATCAAAAGAATTCAGAGGAAGTTTTTGACATTGTCGGCCAAATGGCGCTCGGCCAAATGACCCGGAACCGTTTGGACAACCTAGAATTGACAAGATATGGACAACTGTTGCATATTCATAGAGATGGCTAAGTGCCTAATCATGTAAACCATAATCAAAATCAACATTCAACGCTACTGGTGATTAATTATTTCGTTCTTAAAAACTTCTTAGTGCTCAGGTTATTGTACGATGCCAATGATGTCTTAAACTGAATTATTTATATTTTCCTAATAGAGGAGTACGTTTGATCTGTACTGATATTTGAATACTGTTTATGAATTGCACTGAGATCCAATTGAATTTGGGGCTGAGACACTCCACTTTTTTTTCAAAGTGAAATTTCGACAGCTGATACATTTGGGATCAATACCGGCACCGGCCAAGTCCTTACAGTCAGTTGGGAAGGGAAAGGAACGGTATAGTGTGATGGTTGTTGCTACTAGAGACCGAGAGCAGCCTGCGCCCCCACAACTAGCACGGATGGGGTATTTGTCAGTAAGGTAGGATGCGAAATCTGCAGGTTCACCTTTGATTACTCTGAAGAAGAAGAAGCACAGTTCTCAAAGCGTTAAAAAGTAACTGAAATGATAAGCAGATGGCTTAAAAATGATCGTGGTCGTAAATTACGGGAGTCTCGACTGTACCTTGTCAGATGTTGAATTCTGTATAAGCATTCCCTCCTAATATAGTACCAAATTAATAGCAAGATGCGCAAGAAGCGCCAGTCTTTGTCAGAGTTTGTGTTTCTCAATGAGAAAATCAGCAGATAATCGCAGCACTCTGTATGAGAACCCTTCTGAACAAGTGATCACCATCAGTGCTGAAAATTTCATTTTGGCATATCCAGATTCAAACACCTACAGCTCATTTTAGAAGCTGAACCTGAGAATATGGTATATGGAAAACTTGTGCGGCTACACCAGTTCTACAAGAAAGTCACAGAAAAACCGCCCATTTTCGAATTTTTAAGATAAATGTCACGGACTATCTTCGAAAAATGCCAATTGATATTCATGGTGAATATCAATCGGCATTTTTCGAAGGTAGTCCGTGACATTTGCCTTCAATATTTCAAAAAGTGCGGTTTTTCCGTGACTTTCTTGTAGAACTGGTGTAGCCGCACAAGTTTTCCATATACCATATTCTCAGGTTCAGCTTCTAAAATGATCACCATTAGAGTAAGGTGGGGCAAAAGTTCGACCCTAGTTGAAAATTCAATTATTTTCAAGAAATCGAAGCAGATAAAAATAAATGAATACCGTGTGGTGATTCTACCATCCATGAGCTAAAATTGTGCTGAACAAAGTTACGCCAAATGTCTTTTCAATTTTGAGTTACAACACTTTTTGTATGTGTGTGTCTAATTCGAACTCTTGCCCCACCAGTGGGGCAAAAGTTCGAAATCTGGTGTTTGTGGTATTCCGCTATCCATAGCACACTATTTCGACACTTTGGTAATTGGAATACCTAAAACCAATAAATATTTGATGTTGGAATTGGAATACACTTTAAAGTTCGATCTGGATTTTACCCAAATCAGGGTAAAATTTACTTCACCAAAAATTAGTAGTTTTCCGCCAAATTCAGATAAAACAGCATTTTTTTCAACTTCGATCGAATTTTCTCACTAATTCCACCATTTTTAGAGATAATATGTACATTTTGCAGAATTTTAGGGTTTTACCTAAAGTTGCCACATGACTCGAACTCTTGCCCCACAATTCGAACTTTTGCCCCACTATGTGCAAAATACGATTTCCAAAACGTTTTTGAAAAAAGTTATACATGCTAAAGCATCTTCAAAATATACCTAGTTACGCCCCAAAATAAAATATCGAGTTCGATTTCATTACAATTCCATTCCATGCATTGGAAGGACCATCGCATATTACAATTTTTTGATCAAAAACCAACATTTTGTCATAACTTTTCGAAATATTGATCAATTTTCATAATTTTTGGAGTGAAAGACTCTTTTTCAAAAAGGCATCGAACAACCTTGACACCCGAAAGATATCATTTGAATTAAGCTCAAAAACTTCAAAAGAAACTCTTGCCCCACTCGAACTTTTGCCCCACTTTACTCTATTTGTAGGTATGTCCAAAACGCAATCGAGTGATTGCCCGTCGTTATTTGCTGTATTTCCTGTCCTGCCAGAGAATTGTTGTGCCTTTTACTCTGCGTAGGAAGCTTTCGTTCTTCGCATCCATCGCTGGAATTGGTGAATTGAGTTTAGCACCTAAGCGTCCCGTTGCAGCGAGTCGATCAGCTTTCGGAAAGCTTTCCCGTTTCCTGCAATGCCCACATATGCAGGTACCAGGCCCCTGGCATGAATGAAATATATCGTAGCCAACATCTAACTGCCTTATACTCATATTCGTGCAAATTGAAATAAGCGTGTAATCAACAAACGCAGCTTTTGTTTGATGTTGTGAGCCACACACGAAATCACATTTACAATGCGCGTTTGTTGGGTTGCTTTATTCAACTAATCGCATGCTCCTCTTACCGTACATTAATATTAAAGCGAGATTGATGTGTTTTGTGATCATAACAGGTGGAAAAAATGATTCCAAAAACTGATCAACAAACCAAAATAAACGTTAAACAAACAAATGTTGATGTTTTCGCATTTGATAGTGGGCGCTATTTATTAGCGCCCAGGACATCCTGTCTACCATGATTCCAATGCATTGATATAGGCCGTGTCAGGGGCCTGGCAGGTACCCAGCATAAGGTGGCTGTATCCAGGGATGACTAGATGTACCGTGATCAACCGCCATCAAGCAGCTTTCCAGTAGACCACTGTTGGACTGTTCTCTAAAACGAGCTGTGTAGTGCCTTAACAATTGCATCGGCTTCCGCCGTGAGCATAAAACAGCCGTTATTGGTCGAAATGCCAAATCCTACCTGTTGATCAGCTACCGATCAATCAGTAAAGAATTTTGAGAAAGCCGTCTTCCATTGATCGGACACTGTTTCTTCTATCCAAACACGTTTGATGACATCAAGAAGGACACGTTTTGTCACAAAAGACAGGTGTCACATCATTGAGTATCCGATAGAATCTGTACCGACTGACTTCAAATTTCCTTAATAATTCTTGCACTTGAAATTCCGTAGAAGTGCTCTGCAAAGGTTTCTGCAATTCCTCCAGAATCGTCTACTGATAAGCTGTTCATCTGCAATGTTATGTTGTGGAAATTTCGTTGACCTCGGAGAGCATTGACTGTGCGCCACAAAGAAGTGACTGACTCATTCGAGTTGAAACTGGAAAGAAAATTTTCACAAGAGCGATGTTTAGCTTGGCTGAGGGAAATGCTTGTGTTCAAGCGATCTGAAATTCTTGGCTAAACCTCTTCTAGGATCGTCTTCTGGAATCCGTTTTAGCGCTCGTTGTCGTTTTCTTCGCTTTTTATGGCTGCCGTCACCCCGTTGTTTCACCAAGGCATTACTTTTCGACCGAGATTTCCGCTTGTGCGAGAAATGGATTGTTCCGCGGCGTTACGGGATACCTATGTCAGCAAATTCGTATAACGACACTTCTCGATCTCTCGGAGTAGATTTTTCAATGATCCTTTCCAAAGATTACCAATCGGCATCTCCATATTTCCACCGACACTGTAGAATCAGTTTCCGAGGATGCGTTGAACTAGTGAGACGAATGGGAAAGTGGTCTCTCCCAACGGTATCAACATTCACAGACCATTGAAACTTGTTAATGACATCACTGACGTTTTTCCGGACGTGCTATCAAGCCTTGTGTGGTCCCCGTTGTTCAGATTCGCAAGATGGTGACTGGGCTAAGAGTTCCTCTATTTTGATTCCTTTGCGATCTGTAGTAGAGCTCCCCCTCCCCCTAATGACGCTATGCTCGTTGAACTCACCCATCAAGATGACAGGTTGAGGTAGTTTGTTGAGTAATGCTCGAAGATATTCTTCGAACTCTTGACGCGTCATTTGTAGCGAAAGGTACAGTACACGAATGTTGCGGCTAACGAATGTTTCATGGTAATAGCGACTGCTGGGAGCGATGTTTGAAGAACTATGAAGGAGAACGTAGTATCACAGACAAACAGACGTACCGTAATCCGGGGTCAAATTTATCACTTTAAAACAACTTTTGCGGATAACATCAGTGAAAATTCAAATATTGCCAAAAGAATTTCTGTAAATCCAGTACCCAGTGTATCTCCATGGAATCATGTTACAAAATTTTGTTCAACAAATTTAAACTTTAAGTTAAATAACTCCAAAAATCAAAAACATGGAAATGCCACATTGTGGCGAAATTGATCAGTACACAATTAAGCATCGGTTGGAAAGGAAAATATCCTTCTCCGCTAAATTTTGATCTTCTAGAACCGAAAAGCGCGTTTAAAATCTTACAACTAGTAAATTTAATACTTTAAATGCAAAATAAAATTTTGAAATTTCCCCTTAAACTGATATAAGTGATTTCTATCACAATAAATGACTATTTCATCATAAAATGAACTTTTTTTAACTGTTCTGATTAGCTACATAACTTCCCAACCAAGGCTCCACAAAAATGTTTAAACAGAGAATTTACGGGAAGTCCTATTAGCAATCGATTGTTTAGTAGCAATGATTTCAGTTAAATTAGAAATACATTGCAAATTCATAAATAAAATAAGGCAAACCCATTTTTTTTCTAAAAAGATAAAAGTCTACACTCATCTCTAGACATCTACAAACCAGGTGACGTAAAAAGTTTAAGATCATTATGACGCTTAAGAGTTCATAGTATGGAATTACAATGTAGTACCCGAATGATCAATTTCACGTTGCTGATCAATTTGACCCCGGTTTACGGTACTTAGTTTACAGACGTGACACTCTAATAATTCCCATCGCACAACGATTTAACGGACTACTTAAAATTTTGATAGTTGATCAACTGTCCATCCGTGGCGCTAGCAACGTTATTGTTCGAGTTTGCTCACTACCGTCACCTAGTTCATGGTTGGTCAAACTCAGTCATATTAGTATTGGGCGAATATGTTTCCGTGAGTATGGTTGGAATCGAAAAATGTACGAAGTGTTACGTCTGTTTGTCTACCACCACAGCGCAAACCAACTTAGAGATAAGAACCTCAGATCTATATCCATAACAGTCACCATATCCGCTACACAAAGTAACTACGTATACATCAGGTCGGCTCCAGAGGCACGTTCTTTGTGCCATACTCAACTATGGTTAACTGGACCTGCTTGACTACTGATATAAATTGTAATATACTTTTGGGATAATCAGCGAAGTCCGAATTGTCCTGGAATTTATCCCCTAAACATCTACAGCTGTGCAGTAGTTATTTTCGCAATAAGCTGTTGAATGGAGGACAAAGGCAGTGGGAGAAATTACGTACCGTCTACCCCCGTTGGTTTGAACGACACCTCATGCAAACCAATGGAGTTCATTTTTAATTTGAACTTATAGCATCCCTGTGGACGTCGGAAACACATTGTTGGCAACCTTATTTGATGTTTTGTTGTGATTATACGTTTCTTTTCACCCCGTTCCATCAGCATACGTACATACGTCCCTGAATTTTATTGTGCATTTGTAGCGCTCCTAACATTTCAGGAGCGAACCAGTATAAAACACACAAGCCGTCCCCTAACACGGACATCAAATGGTAGACGGTCTTGTGTTGTCGCCCCCTTAGGATTAGAAATTCCTAGACCAAAAACAAGCTATGAATGCATGCTATGTGTTGATGCCCCCTTAGGATTAGAAATTCCTAGACCAAAAACAAGCTATGAATGCAACAACAGATGCTGCGAACTAAAAGGCGAACTGCCAAACAAAATATAATTCTAGGATGACTGATGGACCAAGAACAATTATGAAACCTCGTCCTCCTGGGTTCGGACTTCGTTATTCATATGGATGACTGGGCACAAATTAATGTTATGTGATGCATGGTTGTGTATTGTGCATTTGTAATGTTCTATTTTATTGTTCGTATCTAGTTCCCAAACGTGGGGCCCGATACGAAAAATAAAATGAGCATTCGTAAGGTTCCAATGGATTTGTAACATGACGTTTGTACCATTTTTAATTAGAACGATGTGAAGAGCTCAGATTAGATGCGATCAAAACAACGGGGGTAGACGGTAGTAGTCAGTAGAGCAGGAAGCAACAACGAACCAACTTACACGTTGAGAAAAGTTAATGTTGCTATTCAACAGCTCAAGAACAATAAGTCAGCTGGTAAGGGTGGTATCGAAGCGGAACTCATCAAAATGGGGCCGGAAAAGTTGGCCATCTGCTTGCACCGGC
This sequence comes from Aedes albopictus, assembly GCF_035046485.1. Classification (NCBI taxonomy): domain Eukaryota; kingdom Metazoa; phylum Arthropoda; class Insecta; order Diptera; family Culicidae; genus Aedes; species Aedes albopictus. Next base: position 10,251,062 of record NC_085138.1, read on the forward strand.
TAATAGTCCGGACCTGGGAGACTGAACAGCTCCCGGGGAGTGGAAGGAAGGAATCATTTGTCCTATCTACAAGAAAGATGACAAGTTGGAGTGCGAGAACTTCCGAGCGAACACATTTCTGAATACTGCCTGCCTACAAAGCAGAGTGTAAAAAATTCGAAGATCCAAAGTGAAAATTGACATTCTTTTTTTTTTTTTCATTCCTTTTTGTCCACATTCAATGTCAGCTGAATGCCTCTCTTTTTTCATTCAATTCTCTGTCATGAATATTTTCATGCATGTCGTAAAATGTCCAATTTCTGTTAACCGACGCACAATTCGACTTAATGAACAAATAGAATAGATAGTTAGTATTCTAATTCACCACTATACACAAGTTTTGTGATGATTTGAAGTATAATCGAGTAGGATGGTCTAGTTATATTTTTCAGTGATTTTTTTTTTTTTTTATCTGTATTAACGAGATTTTTAGCCCTAGGCTAGTTTATCTCGGGACCCACGCTTTACTTCCCTTCCGAAGGAAGAACTCACATTTTGCGAATTTGTCGGGAGTGGGATTCGATCCCAGGTCCTCGGCGTGATAGTCAAGTGTTCTAACCATCACACCAGGTCCGCTTCACATTCAGTGAAAATTGTCAGTGACAGAAAAAAATATCCATTCTCCGAGATGCTGACTAGACTTATCGAAGATCAAATCCCATCGGGGACTGCGACAAGGTGATGGACTCTCATGACTGCTTCAATGTCTCCCCAGAAGAAAGGTATGCGACGAGCCTAGCTCAATATCTGAATCACGATCGTCGAGAAAACCGGCCGATTTGTCTGTTTTGTGGATGACACCGATACATATTATTGCAGGAACATTTGGAACGGTGGTAGAATTGTACACCCGCCTGAAACGTGAAGCAGTTAAGGTCGGACTGGTGGTGAACGCGACTGATGGAGTACATGCTGGCAAGTGGAAACGCAAACGGTGTGTGACGGCGAAGAAAGAATCATAAGCTCGCAGCACTCTACGGCAAACCTAACATCCGGAAGATCGCAAAAGCTGGAAGGATACGATGAACAGGATATGTTGCAAGTATGTCGGGAAACAACCCTGCAATGTTGGTGTTCGCAGGAGATCCGGATACTGCAAGAACACCTGAAGGACAGCGTGAAAGATGGGAAGACCAGATGCAGAACAATCGAGTGTAGGACGTGGTCGAGGATGGAGGACTGCATCCACGAATCGAGTATTGTGACGAGAAACAGTTCAGTTTTATCATAATTGTATACAATTATGTGTAGCACTATAGTGTAACGCTAAACTGCGTGGCGAGCACTCCAGTGTGTCAAAAGCTTGACGGGGGCACATAAGATTGCAGGACCTTCCTGCTGTTTAACATTGTACTAGAAAGTGTCAACCAACGAGCCTATTAAAAAATGCAGATTCGAAACTCATCAACGCCTCGCTACGATAAATTGTTTCGTGTCACAAACCATAAATTTAATTGAAACACAGTTCGGAATTTATAAATAAAAACGATCCACCCCGGCCCGGCGGCCATACCGGTATCATGCGGACAGAGAAGCACGCGAAGACCATTTAATGATCTACTACAATTCATCAACCACATCGCACAAGCTGGGGCTGACTGGGGCATGACCAGCCGGACACCGGTTGTTGTGTGACGTCTTGTAGGCGCTTAAAACAGCACAACCAGCATGGCAATGCTGGGGCATGCACGATTATGGTGTCTCTAGATACCGTCGTAACCGTAATCATGGACCCTGGGGATTGGGGGTGGTCGGGGGTAAACGAGAAGCTGACATTCAAGTTCAAGGCGATTAACTTTTGGTTGGTTCGTTTCGGTTGTTGGTTATTTCAATGCGGTCGTCGCTGTCTTGTCGGTGTCCCGTCCGTGTATGCGTATTGTTTTGTTTCTTTTGCTGTTGTGATTCGTACAGCGTTTGTCATGATGATTGCTGTTGAGTGCTACTACGTTGAATGTTTGCCATTCCGTCTTGTTGGTGTTCTTGCTGTTGTTCGGAAACGAGCATAAACGGGTGCGTTTTATGGGCCGTGGTGACAGTTTAAATTGTTGTCTCTTCGCATATTTTGGCACAGATACGGCTGTTTGTCTCGTTCCTTGTTTGAGGAAGAGGGGGTCAACTTCTTCATCATGGCGACCATAACAATGATAATAAAAATCAGTCGCGTCTAAAAATATACGTCATCGTGCACGAATGGAATGAAAAAAAGAGACATGAGATGTGACGAGAAAATTGATTACCCGGACGATTTGTGCTTTTTATGGAACGTCTTGACACAATCATGGTAAAGTACTTGTCGTATTGTTGGTTATGGTGATGTCTAAGTTAAGCAGGTACTTTTGAAGAAGAAGGGCAAATGCATATAGATTTTTGTTACTAAATGATGCTATGCTTAACTCTGGTTTATTCCTTAGAACATTGTCGAGAGTAGCGAGATGGATACAACTAGATTTGAATCTAGAAGGACGATTGATCAGTTTGAAACATTTGGGAAATTATAGAAATGAAACGAGCTCACCTATTTATAATGTCAGTTTGACAATCGATAAATAGAACACATTTCGTTTTCATTCACTACCAAACATAAACGTGCCAAATAATAATCACAGTAGAAAGAAACACCGTCATTTAAAAACATTCGCCATTGTAGAACTAACAGGTATCTCCAGCTACTCCGTAGCCGCCTGGATACTTCAACCGATTCAGGCTAAAACCCCGAAAGTGAGTCATCAAAATGCGTTGATTGCCGCCCCGTGATGATATTTGTCAACTTCCATTAGCGTAACCGGAAACTTCTAGATTCGGTACGTATACACATCTTCTAAACGCTTGCGCATACAATCGTCTGCCTAGCATGGACCTGTCAACAAGGGCTTTGGTTATCGCCTTTATCGAGACATGACGCGAACAAATATCAACGTTAGTCATCACACACCCATTACCGGCAACAAAATTAACCCTTTGGCACTGGGATGTTTGGCCGGTGGGTTTTTGAATATGAAAGTATGAGTGCTACTCCTGCTGGTTTACTGACCTTTGTATCGCCATAATGAAGACCCAATGTTTGAGAAAGATACTGAATATGAATGAAACGCAAATGGCAAACAATAATGTGAGGCTTCCGTTCATTGTTGTCGCAAAATTATAGAACTGAGACATGTTTTCCCGCTAAAAAACGGCCAGACCTCAGACATTGCGCTATGATTGTCTAACAACTGAGATTCGTCGCAGATTTGACTGTTTCTTATTATTTCGTGTAAACTTGTTCCATATGGCGCATTGGTCTTGTAGAAGCCGGTATGCGTTGGCTTGTGATAAGCGCCAGCGCCATGATGCTGATAAGTTAATTCAATTGTGGAGCCACGTCTAACGGACGGTTTGGGATTTTTGTTGTGCTTATTAAAAATGCTTAGTCAACAAACGATAATTAGAGCTGTGATGCGTGTTTGCTAGGCAGAAACACGTCAACAGCAGGAAAGTTGATGGAGTACACTGAACTATGGTGCTTCCGACCTATCTGTTGTTACAAAAATAAAAGAAAATAATATTTACAAAGTATTAACACTGCACGATACACATATAACCTTACAAATGCACAAATTAGGAACATTATAAATTGACGCAGCACAACACATAACATAAATGTGCCCTGTTATCCAGATGGATAACTCCTTCCAATCAGAGGATGACGAGGTTTCATGTAAGGGTTTGTGTCCATCAGTCATCCTGGAATTGTATTTTAGTTGGCAGTTTGCCATTTAGTTCACAGCATTTGTTGCTGTGTTCATAGCTTGGTTTTGTCTAGGAAAACTAATCCTAATCGGGCATCTCGTTTCGGGTTTCGATACTAGAGCTCTATAACTTGAAGTCTGTGTCAGGGAAAGGTTTACGTCTCTAGTATTTAATCGCGACACGAAATGGCCTGAATGTTGGCAATCGACATAGGATTGCACTTCATGTACCTCTATTTTGTTAGAACCTTATAAATGTTAATTAATACAAGCCGAATTTTTACAATATTAAACTTTGAACACATTAAACGATTATTCTGTCTTATTAATGTAACAAATATTTATACCCGTAACACTGTTCTATGAGTAATTTCACAGTTTTTAACTGAGAGCTTCGTTTTGCGATTATCGAGAGAGAGGAAAATGTTAGTGTGACGCGCGTTGCCTCTATTAGTGACCGAGATCATGTGTGCATCTGCACAAGTACCATGGGAAGTTTGGTTAGTGGGTAGGGGAACAAAGTTACTAGATTCGGATTCGTTTTAACAAAAACATAAAATGTGTGGACACCTAAGAAGACAAACAACTCCAAAAACGTAAGAGTGTGAAATAGAAAGTACCTCAAAAACACTTCAAACGTAACGAATTTTCCAATATTCATTGAGTAAACATACAAAAAACATGTCTGTATGTAAATAAAGGTAAATAAACTATAATATGCAATAAGCTCACTAATGTATGTTTAATCAAATGTTCGCTAGAATATCTACATCATACGACTAAATCAAAGTTTACTTCTTTCACCCACATACATTCCACATACGGAGAATTTCTCCAGAACTACTTCTATGTTTCCCCTAGGAGTTCTATCAGGGATTTCCCTAGGTTATCTTTTGGTGTTTGATGAGAAATTTTCTAAAACAGAATTGCTGCACGGGTAAAAATCCGGAACCCAAAACATGACGAAGAATTCATAAAATCATAATATATGCCTTAGTTACTACAAGTCATAGTATCATGACGAAAATGATGAATATCATAAATATTATTTACAATTTTCATAAAAAAAGTAATGGTTGCCAAATACGTTACAAAAAATTATGACGCTGAGTCATAGAACCATGCTGCAGAGTCATATAATTATGCCTCTTAGTCATAAAATCATAAAACAGCGACATGAAGCAAAGCAACAAAACAAACGAATGCGAGCTTTGTGCTTTATGTTACCCATCACCGTCGTCAATAGATCCACGCACACTGTCAGTGGACTATGCCTCGCTGCGTTCACATCACATAGAACCGAAATAAGAATAAATAATAAGTACAAATAGGGGAACTTACGTATTTTCGGCAGTTTTGTTCTCTTCGTCATGGGGGGTTTTTGAAACCTGTTGATCTCAGAGTTGGCCTCAAATCCTTCCCAACCAGGTAATTCGGCCCACCAAAAACTCCCCATGACGAAGAGAACAAATCTGGCGATAATACCCTTCGTCACCCTATCATAAATGAGGCTTATGATTTCATTAATGTTCAGCATGATTTCATGCCGCACATTTATAATTATTAGCAGTTTTTGCCGCTGGAATTAAAATTATAAACGATAAGTCGAGTTCCATGAATAAGGCTTATGGTTTCATAAATTTTCGTCATAATCCAAAGTACATGCGGTGATTACATGCCTCAAATTTATAATAATTAGCACTAAACATAAAAAACGTAACGTCGAAGCTATGTTACGTCAAAACTGATATCATGGCGATTTTTATGATTTAGATCCATAACATAAAATCACACATTTATCGCTCAATCATGACGCATTTTGCCAGTTTCGAGTTCCGGATTTTTGTCTGTGTGACACTGATATATGTTACCCTTTACTGGCAAAGATTAGCTGATATGTCTCAAACATACTGAAAACTTTCAAGTAGATGGAACAGAATGTTGTTAATTAGAAAATTAGGAGTTGAATTATTAAAAAAAATCGCGTTTTGGTGGGATTCGAACCCACGACTTCGTATTCGCTAGACCGGTGCCTTTACCAACTAAGCCACAGACAGAAGCCAAACTGATTCCGATTTTAACAAAATCCATCTCTCGTCCGGCTTAACCCTCTACTTCCCATGGCGGCCCTAGAGCACCATCGATTTTGGACGAACTCCGGACAAACGAAAATAGATGAATATGATGCAATAATTTCTAGAATAAGATTAAAACCTTATAAGGTTAACCCAACTACTAACTACTTGTTTCAATAGTTGAACTATTGATAAACAATCAAAAACCTATTGATTTGCAACCAATATTTTTTCATTGGTTTCGAAAAATTTAGCCAATTTGCAATAACTTTTGTTCTACCACTTTTTTTGGAAACGCTTTTTTGGCATAGATATAGTCGTTCAAAGTCGGGGAAGGGGTTAAGAGATTTAAATCTCGAAAGAAAAGGGTTAAGAGATTTAAATCTCGAAAGAAAAGGGTTAAGAGATTTAAATCTCGAAAGTCAAAACAGAGATGGATTTGTGAAATAGGAGTTGGTTTGCTTTTCTATTCCGCAGAATCATTACCTGTTCTGTGGTTTAGTTGGTTGAAGCACCGGTCAAGTGAGTACGGAGACGTGTGTTCGAATCCCATCAGAACACGATTTCATTTCACAATTTCATCTCTCAATTTGCCAAATAACAACATTATATAAACTCAGATGTTCCTTTTTAAATTTAAAATTATTAAGGATTTATTTGAAATTCCTCCAAGAGTTGATCTCTTTTGAATTTCTCTCTAGGAGTTCCTCCGGGGTTTTTCTTCAGAAGTTCCTACGAGAATTCGTTCTGGGGATCTTCAAATAGTTCCCTCTGTCTGGTCTTTCTCCAATAGTTTTTTTTTCTGGAGTTGCTGCAGGAATCATTTTTGGTATTCGTCTGAAATTTCGATCTTGAATTCTTCCAAGAGTTTTGCTAGATTCTCTCAATAGTCGTGTACTGCGTTTCCTTCAAGAGTTCTTTCTGGGAATCCTCCAAGAGTGGCTTCTGGAAATCTTGCAGAAGCTTCTTATGGGAATCCTCCATAAGTTCGTTCTGGAAATTTGCTCTTACTCGATTCTGGGAACACTCCTGGGACTCCTTACGGAGATCCATCTTCTTTCTGGAAGTCTTCCAGCAGTACCTTCTGCAAATCATTCAGCAATTTCTTATGAAAATCTCCGGAAGTTCCTTCTGGGAGCCCTCCAGATGTTTCTTATGGAAATACCAAGAGTGATTTCACGCAACCAGAAGTTCCAGAAGTTCCTTCTGAAATCCTCTAGGAGTTCCTTGAGGGAAATCTTTAGAAGCTTCTTCTGGACATCCTCCACTAGTTTTTTTTTACGATTTGAGCGGGTATAACTTTTTTCACAGCCGTCAGATCACTTTGCGGTCTTCGACAAAGTTGTTAGGCATATAGTCACCTACAATAATACCAAATGGTTTGATTATTGAACGCTTACAGCACCACCTAGCAGCAAAATTCGGAAACCTAACATTTCTGCATACATTTGGCCAAGTTTTTCCATACAAACTTCAAGCGTTTTGAGCGCCCCCTTAGGCTCAACCGATTTTGCTCAAATTTTGAACGTAGCTTCTGGGAGTCCAAAACAACTGATTTAGGAGGTAAGACTTGGCATTTTTCGAAATTTTTGTTTTTCATATAAGTGTGGGCCACCCAATTGTCTACTCATAACTTTTGAATTTCTCTGCTAATTTTAATGAAATTTTCAAAGAAGACAGTTGATTATGTGTATTTTATGCCTGCAAAATTTGATGATTATTGGTATAGAACTTTTAATAGTACAATCGAAACAATAAAGGGTGCTGACTAGTTGCTGTCTGAGGGGCTAAAATCACGTTCAGCCCCATTATATGTTTCGACTATAAAATTGTTGAGTGCATCGATTTTTTTGAAATTTTGCCTATATTGCCTATATTGCCTGCAAGTAAAGTAGATTGAGAGGTTAATGTTCAAAATTTCAGCCATTTCCTTTATCAAATTCAAAAGTTACAGCGCTGACAAGCTAAACCAGTGGCTGTACAAAATTAAATTGTGCGCGTTCTACTATTTCATTGCTACAACAAAAAGTACTGCACCGATTCACATGAAATTTTGCAGGTGAATTACCACATCTTAAGATATTATCAGGCCAAATTTGAGAAATTTTAATTTATCTATTGCAGAGTTGCAGCTATATTTCTGTGTTCCGATCATTGCGGATACAGGGTATAGATGGCCGATCTTGAATTCATCTAGGTGTTTCTCTGCGGTTTCCTTCAGAAGTTTCTACGGAAATTCCTTCTCGGGTTCTTCAAAGAGTTCCTCCTGGCACATACAGTAAATTTTCAAGTTTTTCTTCTGGGATTGCTGCAGGGGTTTTTTAGGTATTCCTGTAGGAATTTCTTCTGAAATTTCGATCTTGAATTCTTCCAAAAGCTTATGCTAGATTCTCTCTGTAATCATGCACTGCGTATCGTTTAAGAGTTCTTTCTAAGAATTCTTCAGGAGTTTCGAGTTTTGCAGAAGCTCCTTCTAGCAATCCTGCATAAGTTATTTCTGGGAATTTGCTCTTACTTTTTTCTGGGAAAGCTCGAACGTTTTCTTCTGGGACCATTCCTAGAACTCCTTATGGAAATCGGTCGAAAGTCGTTCTGGAAATCCTGCAGCAGTACCTTCTGCAAATCCTTTAGCAGTTTTTTTTTTCCTGGAAATCTACAAAAGCTTCTTCTGGGAGCCCTCCTGGTTTTTCGTATGAAAATCTGCCAGAAGTGATTTCTCGCAATCCTCCAGAAGTTTCTTGTGAAATCCTCTAGGCTTCTAGGAGTTCCTTGTGGGAATCCTTTAGAAGTTTCTTCTCGATAGCTTTTTCTAGAAATGCTCCATGGAATCCTTGTGAGAAACTTCTAAGACTTTTTGTTTTGAATCCTTTGAGTTTTTTTTGCTGAAAATTCTCCAGAAGTTTTCTGGGAGTCCACCATGAGTTTTTTTTTTTGTGAGAATCCTTCACGAGTTCCTGGAGAAATTCCAAAATAAAATCCATTCATCTCAAACTTAACTCTTGCAGAAATGCGTTATAAAGCTTCTGAAAGATTTCTTGGAGAAATCTCCGGAAGAAATCCACAAAGACATCTGGAGGAATCCACCAAAGGCATTCAAGGTGGAATCTCCAGATGAAACTCCTTGGAGAAATCCCCAACATGGCATTGATTTTAGCTTTATTTGAGAGACTTTCAGCCCTTGGCTGGTTCGTCTCTTACCCAACATGGCATTTCTGGAGTGATCAACTGATGAAATTCCTGGAAGAATCCTCCTGTAAACTTTGTGTAGGAATCTACAGTAGGAGTTCCAGGAGGGTAGCCCAGATGACACAGATGGCCATTTTTGGCGACACAGATAGCCATTTTTGGCGCCTTGGAGAAAAAGGGGTCCATCGATTTGAGTCAACCAAAGCGGGTTTCTTAATTTTTATCATATTTTAACGAAAGAATGAAAAACTTGAAATCGCAGACTGTATATAAATGGCGGCACAGTTTCAGCGAAAATTATCCAGATACAGTTCCTAGAGGAATCTCCAATAGGAATTCGTGCAGAAATCCCTAGAAGGGCTTCTAAAAGAATCCTCAGTTGGAGTTTCTAAGGAAAGCCCTACCATGAATGAAGGAATTCGACGTTTTTGGGGGAATCCTCAGATGGAATTTCGGGAATAATCGATAGATTCCTGGAGGCATCCCTAGATAGAATTGTAGTTCCGGCAAATCGTCCTTCCACCAACACCCAGCTTTAAATTTTCCCATATTTGAGCTTGAGCTTGATTGACCGCCCGCAGTTGCTACTTCAGTATCGCCAGAACAGCTACACTCACACAAGGAACCAATGAGATAGCTGCTTGGGACTAACAGGAATCTTCAGTGTGTGAGCGTTGGTGGTCTTGTATTTTTAGACGACAATGGCGCCTGCTGCGTCAGGTTGCAGGACAATGGGAAAGGGGAGGAAAGTGATGATTGCAATCGCTTGCCCACATCAGGCCGTTGAATCCTCTGCGCCTCATGCGGATGTTGGTGTGTTGGTGGGAAATGTTTTATTTTTGGCACATGCATTGGTGCAAGGATGCCAGGCGTAAAGCGATAGATTGTGTGAAGATTACTGTGAAGTGGCACAGTCCGCTTGGTTGCATGACTTGTAGGCGTTATGTGATAGATTGACACTGTGCTGTGATGAAAGTTGAAAGGAAGGGAAACGGCTTTTTTTTTCAATCCGTTTCTGGTTCTAGCGATCGCTACGAACATACGAATATACATGAGATGTATATGTAGGAGAGAGTGAGAGAGAAAGTAGATAGAAAGATACAAAGTAGGAGGAAAGGCACGAGCCAGGGATTGAACCCAGGACCTTCTGCATATGAATCAGAAGCGGTAGCCACTAGACCACCAAGCTCGTCATACTCAGCTTTAAATTTTCCCACATGTATGAAAAAAACTCCACCTTTTCCTTTCTGAATTTGCGTTCCCATAGGAAATGGATTGGCGATCCAAAGCCTTCCCAAGAAACATTTTGAAACATTAGTCTTTTCAAGGTTTTGAGAATACACGGGAAAACATCCGTTTACAATAACATCTCGAATAAGTCATAAAATCATAAAATATGCCTCTTTACGATATAATGACTACAAGTCATAATATCGTGACACTATCATGAATAATTTTACATTTTTTTTAAATCATGGTTGCTAAAGACGTTACGACAAACCTTTTCTGGTTTACCTTTATGAAGCATCGTGACGCTGAGTCATAGAACTATGCCGCAGTCAGAAAACCACAAAACAGCGGCATGAAAGAATGCAACAAAATAAATAGGTGCGAGCTTTGTCCTTTTTTCGCAAACCTTTATAGCCATTTTTTCACATCCATTCCAATGGGCTCTGTTTCATGGTAAGACAAAGTAATCTTTGAGTTAAAAAAAGTAAAATTATCTTATATCTGAAACCTTGTTATTTTTCCACAGAACAATACTATGGAGTAAGCATTCCGTTGAGGATCTTCTGCAGCAAAAGGGAAGGTTTTTTTTTTTGCATGCAGAATTGAAACCTCCAAGAAGAGATATTTTTCCTCATTCACTATAACGGCACCTCAATCAAATGGATTTGTGGATCAAAATTCGTTTCGTATCATTCAACATAAATTATGCTATCGGAGTTGAGAACTACCAAAAAGTAATTGGAAATAGAAGCGGTTACGGTACTTAAGGAAGATATGACGAAGCCACACCTCAAAATTACAAGAGCACAAATCTGAAGAACTGAATGATGGTTTGCACTGAAAAGTTGATTGATTGCTCACCACCAGCGGGTGACCAATCGATCAACTTTTCAGCGCAAACCGACATTCGGTTCTTCAGATTTGTGCTTTTTAAAATTCGATGTGTGGATTCGTCATATCTACACCTTAATTAAGTTAATTTAGCTTAACATTTATTGGTAGTTTGCATTTGATTGAAAGCGGTTTCCATATTTTTGTCAATGGAACCGAAATCATAAACAATGTGAATAAGGCTTATGATTTCATAAATTTTCGTCATGATCATGATTTTATGTCGCAAATTTATTAGCAATAAATATAAAAAAACATCGAAGCTATATTACGGCAAAACTCGTCATGAAATCATGCCAATTTTTAATGGTTTATATCCATAACATAAAAACGCACTTTTATCGCCCAATTATGACGCATTTTGGCAGTTTCAGGTTCCGGATTTATTAAAACCTTATATCTTGTATTTTGGTTTTGATTCTAAGAACCTCTCCTACTCTATTTGATTATAAAATATTTCTTGGGTGTCGCACTAACACTAGATGAAACTTCACTAACATTTTTGTTAAAACCTAAACTCAGAATGCCTTGAAATTCATCGGAAATTACTTTGTGAAATCTGCCGAACATCATTGAAGCTTAAATAATTTTATGCTATTTTATAAAGACTTATATATTTTTCTTAGCTCCAAGTGTTGTCAGCGTCAGCAATGTCTCACAATAATATTTATTAAAGACAACTATATTTTTCGAACCTTACTACTACTGGTCCTAAATAAATTTGATAAGAATCCAGATTTTTGCCTAAAGATATTTTTGGCACAATCTCCGGAAGAATGCATGAAGTAACCGCAATGAGAATTTTGGAAGATATCACTGTGGAATTTGCTGCAGGATCAATTAAAGATTGTTTTTTCTTAGTTATTTAAAAAAATCCGAGATGTCGGTTGAAAATTCCTTCAGAATTAGTTTTTTTTTAATTCCTCTGGGGGTTCTACAAAAATTCTTTCATTTATTTTTCTAGGGTTTCAGTGATTTCTACGGGGCTGTTATCCACCAGCAAATCTAGAAGGGTTTTCTTATTTTTTAAGGATACATCCGAGGATTTTCGAGGCGGAGATTGCCAGAAAATGATCTGGGGATTTTTTGCCAAATGTCTCCTTAATTGTTTAGTGCATTCTCTTAAGAACTAGACCTTGAAAATTCTAGCTATTAATCTGAACACTTCCAGTGTCTATTGGATTTATTTATATTTCAATAATATAATCACACAGCTATGGGAGAAATGTAACCATGCAGCAATTTATGCTTGCAACTTTCCACATACCCACGATAAATTAAGTTAATCATCAATCATTTCCTTACGCCGAACGAAAACAAAATAAATAAGTAAAGGAAGCAAATACGGTTGACAACCTTTGACGAATTACTTCAGGAGTGACCTATATATTTGGGGTTGACAAATTTGCCACTTAATCAACGAGTGTGGTGACAATCTCACAATTTACTTTGGCCACTGCTTCGATAACGCATTTAAGACTTGTTACTCATCAGAAAGATATTTCTGTCTACCGAAGTAACATTTTGATAGCCAATTAGTCTTGTAGCGGTTTTTAAAACCGGCATAATAACTAATACCTTTTATTTTAGTTTTATGATGGTGCTACTAAGAACCCTTTCTTATCTATTTGAATAAAAAATGTTACTTGGGTATGTTTTTGAAATTGTGAATCAGTTCAGGGCTGTTTCGTTTTTTGTTTAAACGTTACGTTTCAATACGTTCTATGCACGTTTCAGTATTGCTCTGGCTCTCTTAAAACGGCAATAATAAGACGACTAGTGAACATTTCGTTTCCTACCGTTTGAAATGTGTTTATGTGAGGTTTCTGTTTTGATTGCTGTTTATCACAATAAAACTCGTTCGTTTTCCTACCAGAGTTCGACAAAACCAACAGTATCACACTGGCCCTATCAATTCGCCCCGTTCTGATGAAATGTTTCCCATTGTTTACACATACTCTTAGTGGAAACTCATCACATTCGGTATATTTTTACTCTAACTAGTTTTGCTGACATTGATTGGCTTATGTTTGCAAAATCGATTATCAACTATCGCAAATGCCAACACTACTGGTCATCATCATCATCATCCTCATCAACACGGATGATGCGATCCAGCCGAGTTGAAAAACATGTGTCTCAGTCTCAGAGCGCTGCTGCTGCTGCTGATGCTGAAGATGTGAATGCAAAAATTTAGCACAAACTTCAAGCGGTTTGCTCACACTCACTGACTGACTGTGTTGATTCGTTAGGTTAGGAAGTTGCTAATTAGCGACGCATTGGCAATAGCCAAAACCAACAAATACGAGAAACGCCCGCATTTGCGGTTCGTCACGAGCGTGATGTTTGCAGAATTTGTTTCTCCATCAGGTTTTGGGGTATTTGTGGGCAGTTCGCGAAGGGATACGTGTATCCAATTTTCACCGCTGCTGCTGGCACTGGAATGGAGCGGATCGGGTGGGTTATTTTGAGGGTGCGAACGATGCTAATGACGGCGATATTTGGTTGGCGCAACAGTCAACAGTTTCTGTCGAGGACCGTATTCTGATTTTTATGACGCATAATTTAATACAGCTGTAAGTTGTTTCCGATCGAATCGAAGTGAATGGAAATCTGTTTGGTGAACACGGATAATTTTGAAAATTCAGCTGTTAACATTTCCAATAGGGTAGGATAACTTCGTCATGTGACATTCCAAAGTTGGATTTCATTTCACTTCTGTAGAATGCAGCAAAAGCTGCTTAATTATTTAAATAAATTCCTTTTTACCGTCGGTAGTTTTGGAAGATTCAACTATAATCCATGAGATGCTATCGATTCCAGGATCTCTTGTACCAAAAGATTAAACAGTTATTTCTATGTTGACGTTGTAATCAAAGATCAATACGTTGACCCATGGGAAAACTCTATTGCAATGGTGTGTTTATAAACTGAGCATTGCCAATTTGAAAATAAACTCTTGATTAAAACAATCGCTGTAGAATCAGTGATGTACCTATACTATTATAAAAGTTGTTGTTTACTTCTATCGTTATCGCATTGTTACTTTCAAACAAATAGAAAAGAAAGAGTTCATGCATAATTACTTTCATGCAATCACCAGCAAAAGCGCGTTAGAACAAAACAGCTCCAGTTTTCAAAACTTCCCATGTTCGAAAAGAGGGAACAGCTTCGTGAGGTCATGCACTTGAAAAGAACGCATAAAATCGCTCGAACGAAAAATAAACAGCTTTGTTGTGAATTATGGCACGCCGCCCATTATCATCGTCCTCTACCGGTTGAGATAAAGGCGATAACCTCCTGTTGCTCCGGTTCCCGAGCAAGTCGCCAACCTCAATGCGACGGATTACACCTGCGATACGATGGCCGTCCGTCCGAACGATCATGATTCCAGCTGCTTCCATCGGTTTCACTTTTCGGTTAGCTAACGGTCAATTCAAACCCCCTCAAGGAAACCCCCATTCAGTCGTCAGGCCCCGTCCAAGGTGGGAGTGATCTCGCCACAGTCACAAGAGGCAGTGTGGCGCGACGACAACGACGATTCGAAGAGTTGAGGGCAGCACGAAGATAACCTCCCAAAGTCGGTGCCAAGTGGCAAAGGTCCAGAGAAGGTTATCTGGTGTTTCCGAACCAGCAGCCAACGGCGGCATCACGTAAACAACGACCGACCGAGCTTGATAAGGCTCCTCGGGGTGAGCTGATGAATCGTTAAGGAGGAATTATAATTTTCGATCGGTTCGACACTGGCATACAGGATGGGGTGGTGTGGGAGTGTTAGCTCCGGTACGAAAGAAGTCGCGATCGAAGTGTGTGATCACTGATCGCGACTTCGTCATCATCATACACCACCAGTGGCAGTTTTATCCGGTTCGCGTTCAAAATACATTATCATTATGGCTGTTGACTTGTTGACTGGTGCTTGCTGCGCTCTTCTATTCCGCCGTCCGCTCATCCCATATATAAACACTTTATTATCTCTCCGCGCTCACGTATTTGCAAGCCAGTTTGAATCAACTTGGCGACGAGGCCAGTGGAAAGTTTTGCGCCCGTGATTATCTAATGAGATTTGTTTTGAACAGGGGTGTATTTGTTTTGAGGTGTTGTCCGATAAAAGCGGATATTTTGCTATTCAAAATAGTATTGAATTACACAGATTCGAAGAATACTACTTGAAGGTCATGTTCGCCATTTTATTGCCCGAAATCGATCCATAAAAAAGGAAAGGACCCAATCTACAACGATGATGTTGTAGCATTATGATAATTTGGAGATGAAGTATAACTGCTTTACAGCAGGAAAGTAGCCAGCGTAAGTGTAACAAAAATAAGGAACCAACCACAGGTAAACAGACGTCACACCTAAAACAGATTGTTTGAAGATCCATAGTGTAGTGAAACGCTTTGAAACGCCTTGAAACGCTTTGAAAAGCCTTGAAACGCTTTGAAACGCCTCTGAACCCCCTAGAAAACCTGCGAGTCTCTGAAGCCCCCTAAACTCCTGTGGAACCTGCTGAAACGCATTGAAACGCCTTGAAAAGCTTTGAAACGCTCTGTAACGCCTCTAAAATCCCTATAGAACCTCCGTAAAAGTAACCTGAGAGCCTCTGAAGCACCCTAAAACCCCTGTGAATTCTCCTGAAACGCCCTGAAACGCATTGAAACGCCCTGAAACGCTTTGAACCACTTTAAAACACCTCTAAAATTATTTTAAAACCTGCGTGAAAGTCACCTGAGAGCCTCTGAAGCCCCCTAAAACTTCTTTGAAACATCCTGAAACTCTTGAAACGCTTTGAAACATCTCTGAAACATACGAGAAATTCACCTGAGAGCCTTTGAAGTCCCTATGAAACCTCCTGAAATGCCCTGAAACGTATTGAAGCGCCTTGAAATGCTTTGAAACGCCTCTGAAACGAAACCCCTATGAAACCTCCGTGAAATTCACCTGCGAGCCTCTGAAGCACCCTCAAGGCCCCCTAAACCTCCTGAAACGCATTGAAACGCCATGAAACGTTTTGAAGCGCTTTAAAATGCCTCTAAAACTCCTTCAAAACCTCCGTGAAATTCACCTGGGGTAATCTGAAGCCCCCTAAAAGCCCTGTGAAACCTCCTGAAACGCATTGAATTTAAGTGTTAGATTAGCTTAGCTTAGATTAGATTAGAATAGATAAGCTTAGTGTTAAAATACACGTTATTATTATTAGCTTTATTAGGGCGATTTTCAGCCCGAGGCTGGTTCATCTCCAAAAATACACGTTAAAAAAAAACAAAAAACGCATTGAAACGCCTTGAAACGGTTTGAAACGCCTCTGAAACCCTCAATAAACCTCCGTGAAAATCACCTGCGAGCCTCTTAAGCTTCTTCAAATACAAAGAAAAACCTTATAAAATGCCCTGAAACGCATTGTAACGCCTTGAAGCGCTTTGAAAATCCTCTGAAATCCCTACAAAACTTCCGTGAAATTTATCTGAAATCTTCCGAAGCCCCCTAAAAGATATGTGAAACCTGCTGAAACGCATTGAAACGCCTCTGAAACCCCCATGAAACTATTGTAGGTTGCAGTGGGAAGTGTATATTATCATTCTTATTTTAGGAAGTGAATGATATATTAAAATACATTTTATTTTTGTCGAAGTTTGAAAATTGGGCAAAATAAGTTCTGTAAGAATCCTTTGCAAAATATCTGAGAAAATTTGCAATTTCTGAAGGAGTCTTGGAGAAATTTTTGGAAAAATACTTGGGAGGAGAGGAATTCTGTAAAGAATCTTTGGAGAAATTCCTGAAGTATTCCATTGAGAAAAGCTTGAGGGATTTCTTATAGGAATTGCGGAGAGAATACTTGAAGGAATTCCGGAACGAGTCTTCTGCGTAGTTCTCGATAGAATTGGATGTATTACTGAAGGAATCCTTGGAACAGTGAGGTCCTTTACTACAATCCAAAAACTAATATGATCAAAGATAAAAAGGAAATAACTGAAATCACTAGTTTACATCATTCTACACATATTATTTGTACTTATAACAAGTATATAACGCGTTTTAATGAAAAAAAAACGTCGTAAAAACCTGCGTTAGTTAAAAAAAAACGCGTAAAAAAGTCAAGTCACGGTAGATATGAAAAAATACTATAGGTTTCAGGGAGTTCCAGGATCTTTGAGAGGCATTCCAAGGCGTAGCAGGACGTTTCAGGGAAGTTTCAGTGGCGTTTTAGTAGGTTTCAAGATGCTTCAGGAAGGCTTTTTTAGTGGTGTTTCAAGAAATTACAGCGCGTTTCAGAAAGGTTTCATGGGTTTCTGGTGGTTTAATAAGGGGGCTTCTCAAGGGGGGTTTCATGAACCTCTTTAAACGCCCCTAGCGCCTCACTGGAATATACTGGAACCACTTGAACTTGAAACACCATGAACCGCCAGGAGGGCTTTTATCCTGAACATACTGGAACCCCTTTAAGCCGCTAAAATCTTATCAAATACTTGAAAGCCTTAAAGAGCCTCTGAAACATTCCTGAAACGTCATGTAATCCTCTGAAACGCCTGTAAAGCTCCGGCAAAATATCTTGGAACCCCTTGAAACGCCCAGAAATCTCTTAAAACGCCTCTGAAACATCCCTGAAAAGTACCGTAACCCCTTGAAACGCCCCTGAAAGCCCCTTTGATACATCTCGGAACACCCTGAAACCGTCAGGTACTTCCTTAAACACGTCTGAAACGTCCCTGAAATGTTTTGTAACTCATTGAACGCTTCTAAATGCCTATCTGAAACACCTGAAACCTCCCTGAAACGTTTCGTAACTCATTGAAAAGCTCTGAAACGCATTGAAAATCCCCTAAGCTCCTAGCTTACCTGAAACACCCCCATTGATACCCTCTGAAACTCCCTTAAAAGCTCCCCAGAAACATTCTGAAACCCCCAGAACCGCATCTGAAACGTCCTGTAACCCCTTGAAACTCCCCTAAAATCTTACCTGAAACATCATGGATCGCCGTCATCAGCGTCATAAAAAAAATCAGTGTACATGCATTACTCCTTTTCAAGGAATATGAGGAAATTTCTTAAGAAGTTGTTGGAGAAGTTCCCAGATGAATCCTTGGAGGAAATCCTAAATAAATCCTTGGAAGAGTTCCTGAGAGAGATTTTTTAGATAATTAATGGGGATAATCCTGAAGGAATCCGTGAAAAAAAATATGTAAGAATACTTAGAAAAATTCTTGAATGGGGATTTCCTGAAGGAATCTTCCGAAGAATTCTCGTAAATTACTAGATTAATTTCTTAAGGAATCCAGTGATAAAATCGTGATGAAATTCTCAAGAAAATTCCTGTTAGAATCCTAGAAGTAATTTCGGAATCAATCATTTGAAGATTTTTTACATACTTGACTAGAAATTACTGAAGGTATCAGTGAAGAAACTCTTAGAAAATCTTTGGAGAAACTCCCAAAGGATTTCTGAAGAATTCGATAATTTTCTGTGAGAATCCTTGGACAATTCCTGAAGATTTTTTTGAAGGAATTCTGGAATAAATACTTGGACAAATATGTCAATGGATCCATGGACGTATGCTTGAAGTATCATTAAATAAATCACTTGGAGAGATTCCTTACGATATTCTGAAAGAATAGTTGAACATGAATTAGAAGGAATCCTTGGAGGAAAACTTGAGAAAATCCTTGGACGATTTTTCTAGAATTTGTTTAGAATTTCTTGAAGAAATCTCTGGAGGAATTTTTAAGGGAAGAAGTTTTTGTTGAATTCCTTGGAAGAATACTTTGACGAATTCCTTGGAGGATATCTTATTCTAAACAACAAATCCTTGAGGTTATTCTTGGAGATATCATTGGAAAAATGCTTCGAATAAATTCTGAAGAAAACCCTGAACATTTTCATGTTTCTGAGTGGAGCTCGTGAAACAACCCTTGGAGGATTCCATGGAGGATTAACAAAAACTTTTGGTTCCCAAGTAGAGCACTCAAGAAAAACTTCTCCCTTTCTGCAAGTAATTTTGCGAACAGATCTGGTATGGGGAGAAATGTCACTATTCCTCACGGAGCAATACAACGAAACATTTTTTCACGCGAAAAAGAGGCAGCTCCATTTGATTTATACTATGTAGAAGCGTTACTGTTGTTACACTTGTTTCCTTACTTGCCATCTGGGAGTCGCTCAAGTTATTTTTAAGCGGAATCATTACTTGGCTATTACTTTTCTTATCCTTGCTTTTACACAGTACTAACCAAGTTAGTTTACACTAACTAGCCAAAGGCCGGAAAAATCTGAAGAGATTTATGCAAAAAATCCTGATGCAATAATTCATGAAGAAATCTTCGGAAAAATTCTGAAAGAGTCGTTTGTAGAATTGTTGAAATAATTGTTGACGAAATTGCCAATGATATCTTAGGAGTATTTCCAATAGGAATCAACGGAGGCCATCCGCAAGAAATGTTTGGAGGGCTTCCTGAACAGGGGCTGTCCATAAACTACGTAGACTCTGAGGGGGGGGGACGGGGGGGGGGGGGGGGTCTAGCCAAAGTCTACGGTCCTTACAAATTTCAAAAATTTTGTGTGGACGAAAGTCTACAAGGGGGAGGGGGGGGTCTGAGATAGCCAAAATTGAGTCTACGTAGTTTATTGACAGCGCCACACATCTTTGTAGGACGCTGTCAAAGAGTACTTGAAGAAAATTCTGATGAAACCGTTGGTAGAACTCCAAGCGTAGTTCCTGGAAGAACTCCATGAGAAATCTCCTTTAGGACTCTTGGAGAAATACATGAATGTTTGCCTGGAGGATCATCAGTGAGAGTTCAAGTAGGAGTACAACGATATAAGAACGATAAGTGTTGTCTTGTGTCGCGTCGCGTAATGTGTGTACTCCACGGCCTTACGGACAGCCTTTGAGACATGTAGAAAAGCCTGTATTTAAAATGTACACTAACGCCACGTTGTGGTTTAACTTCATACAACCCAAGTAACACACTTGTCACCGAAGAGTCACGGCGGCGCAGATTTTTGTTGCGCAGAAGTCACTGTGACTTACTTCTAACAAATAAACACTTACTTGCTAGAAGTCACAGTGACGTCTGCGCAACAAAAACCTGCGCCGCCGTGACTCTTCGGTGACAAGTGTGTTACTTGGGAATGCATTTCACAATTTGAGAGCCGTATCATTTCTTAACACCAGGCTGGAAATTTCTAGAACGTCAGAATAATGAGATCTAACAAATCAAAAAGCTCTACATAAAATGTGAAACAGTGGAATTGCGTACTAAATTTCACGCCATTTGAGAACTTGAATACATCTGAAATACTTTGCTGAAAATATGAACTATGCAGATGACCTGGATCATGAGATAAAACATCTAGAAACACTAGCGCCACGCAATGGTGTCAAGTTCCACATTCTCCAGCTTTTCAGTGTCATTAGCTTTCTGTACAAATTTGTAGAAGACACGAACTTACTGTGGTCTGAATCATAATTAAAAACAGCTGCCTATGATCGCATATCAGTCCCATATTTACGAGAGCGTGCCTCTGGAGCCGACCTACTGATACCTGACCCACATTTACTGGATTGGATATCCTATTTATATGGGACAGTGATGCGATCATAGGCTGATCGATGCTGCTGGATGTTGATACTGCTTGGAACGAGGGTAAGTTTGAGATGCTTCTTTGACATGATTCGCCTTCTGCTTTAATAGTCGGCATTTGTAATTTAAAATGAGGATCGTAGTGGGTGTCGTTAGGTATTAACCATCCTGAAATTTTACAGCAGTGATGGGAAGAAGGAGAACATTCTGCTAGCTGGTTGAAGATATACATTTTGAGGAGTCCTTCGTCGGCAAATACCAAGCTGGTTTTTGTGGGGGCCGATCAACGACGAAGCAGCGTATGGAATAACAGTAAATGACCGAAAATGGTAGGACATTGTTTTCCGGCAAAACTGGTTAGACGGATTCGTTCTACACTGATTGAAATCAAATGCACGGGCTGCGGATAAGATTTCATGGTAAATTCAGACGGATTGAAGCAGGATGTTGCTATGTCGAACTTGTTATTCAATATTGCTATTGAAGGAACCATTACAATAGCTGCAGTGTCAAAAGATCGAAACCATCGGTCACATAGTCGCATATGCTCCGAGGATTTGTAGACGATAACGATATCATGGGAATTTACGGTCTCCAGTTAGCCTTATGAATGGCTTTGGATCCGGAGACGACGGGTTCGATTCCTGCTCTGGTCGGGAACTTTTCTCGACTTCCCTGGGCATAGTGTATCATTGTCCTTGCCTCACAATATACAAATTCATGCAATGGCAGTCAAAGAAAGCCCGTTAATCAATAACTGTGAAAGTGTTCAGAAAACTCTAAGTTGAGGAGAGGCAAGCCAAGAACCGGTTGGAACGTAGAGCCAAGAATAATAATAAGAAGAAAAATATGAATTGATGGTCAAGAAGTGGTAGAGCCATTCGTACCTTTTAAAAGGGAGGCAGCATGAATTGGACTTACAATCAACACCAACAAGACGTATATTTGAGAGTATATTAGAAGTCAAGGAGCTCGGGTTTCAAAAGTCTCTACAGAATCTGCAGTCATTCAATCCAATAATGCCTCTTCTTAAGCCTAAAGAGCAGGGATGAGAAATGTCACGAACATTACATTTTGCTATTTGATTATTTTACTTTCCTTAGGAAAAATATTTATCGGTGACATGATTAACTTTTCCAGGGCTACTTGAGATTGGGAATGCTCACGGACAAATATGCTGGAAAACAAAAAATGTCATGACATTTTTTTCCATGAAATTTCGTGACGTTTCCTATTTTTGCTAATAGTAGCAGTAGCTTGTCATGACATTTCCAATTTTTGCTAAAGAGATAGCAACATTTACAATATAATGAAGTAGTAACTGGTACAAAACTCGACAACTCAAACAAGTATGAAAAATGGTGAACATGCGAAGTCCTATCCCGATCTTTACCTGTTCGACAGCATGCTGGCACACGATAGCCGAAGGGCGTATAGCTTTCATCGTTGTTATCTATTGATTGTCCGTGCAAAATACAACTGAAATGACCTTCGACATCACTCACTCCTACACAAACTGCACTGCAAACGATGGTGTTACTATACTAGACAAACACCCCACTCAACACACTACAACACTGTGCTGTATATCTCCCGCTATCTGTATCTCCCTCGTTGGCGGTCTGTCTCTGCACCAAACACGCGCGGCACATCGACTCAGCGGGATCGCAGCGCAGTGCGGGGGCGGCACGGTACGGGAGTGGGCACGACCGGGACCGAACCGTCTTTTATTTCCCGTACACTCTTTATCTACGCTTAATTAAGATTTTCGCCAGCTGGAACCAGTTATTTAAATGCGGTTCGATTCGGCCCGGAGGAATCCGGTTATGGCGACGGTGGTGAGGACAGCGGCGGCAACAGTAGTGGCTTTTACGTCAAACCGTAGCGCCATCATCTGACCGACCGACCCCCCTTCGTTTATTTATCTGTACACTTTTATTCACTCTCGTCGACACTCGACACCACTTCAGGTTGATTTGTTATTGTCGATATGGGGGTATGATAACTCGCGTGACTTTTCAAAAGGGTCTAATCAAAGGAATTCCTGGTTTGTCACAGTTTAAGAACTTTTTAAGGTCATTACAATCGTTAAAAACCCCGAATGGTACTCGTATGTAACGATGACTGAAATTATTTTTTCTTCATGCTTCATTCATAACTTCGTAACCTTTACGATTTCCACGTCGCAGTTTATTACGAACAAACTGTGAAGACTTCCACAAAGCACTGTTATAAGCTCATTAAAAAAGTTGGGCGAGATAGACCATTGATGAGGTATGCAAATTCTGTAGATGAACCAGCCGAAACTGAATAAATCTTCACGTCATGTTTCCGCACCAAGGTCATGTCGAATATCCATTCCGTGATGCAATGCGATGTTTACACTGTTTCAGTTGATTTTGTAATCCGATCTTGTTTATAGACACTAGATAGGTATGTTCTGTCAATCGATTCCACACGATCAAACAAACTTCCCACAACACGTACAAAACGTCTGAATGGAATGCGTAATTCGTAAACGAACGAAGTCGACGTCCCGGATTCGGTGAAAACAGCACACGTCTTAACCACGGGATGCGCGAACTTTGCTTACACGCGCGACCAAGTTCAAAACAAAACTGATTCGAAGATCCGCGATTCTCTTTCGCTTGAACGCGAGTCGGACAAATGCACACACTAGCTAGCGCGAACCTTGTGTTGACACACCACTACCAAGACCTGGTCGTCGCGTCGGTGATGTGATGTGTCTGTTATCAGCATCCGCTCTGTCGCCGTCGTCGTTCAAGTGCAGTGCCGGACACGCCATGCTGTCGCTGGTCTAAGACCAAGGTGTTAACTGATCTGTGGTCACCTGCGAGGGCGAACCAGACTGCACCTTGTGGACTTTGATAAGGGGTACTAATTTCTGCAAATTAGTGCTTCGATCATACTAGAACGCATTAGTGTAGTGTGGTAGATAGCGACTAGATAATAAGGAAAAACTGCAAGCAAGTAAAACTAGGTTCTATTCCGGATTTCGACACTCGGCCAGCCTAATTCTAGTCCACTCTCAGTCGATTTGTAAACAACCTTGAATTATACAGTACCTACTTGAGCGATTACCAATCAAAGGTTATCGTTCCTGGTTCAACCTAATTGCGGTGTAACTGAAAGCCACTGATAAACAACCTGTTCCCAGTTCGTGGCTTTCTAATCAGGCTAAACCCATTACCGTTTGCAAATCGAATCAACTTGAAAATCACCGTTTTGAGCATTCAAGATAAATCAAGGTGTCACAGAAGTAATCAAGCGTTTGATTGATTAGGTTTTCTAGCAGTGTTTGGCATCGCCACACCTCTTTTTCGCGGTTTTCATCCCTAATGGAAGAGTTTGCAAGTCTCACATCTTTGATAATTTTAGATAATAGCTTCACTGAAAATTTTGTAGTAGTTTATACAATAATTTTATTTTTTTAGGGAACGGGTACAGCCGAAATCCAGAAGAAGATCGTTCAGCTTGTTGTACTAGCAATGAGGGCTTTGATTGAGTTCATACAGCGATCTCTCCACCTTGCAGACGAAATTTGACGCTACTTTTACGCCTTCCGCCTTCAGATTCCAGGTACCATGGCAACCAAACACACCTTGTACCGCTCCGGTTTGCCATCTTTGTCCTGTCGGAAGATCCACTTCAATTTCAGTGGAGCCATACCGTCCGGGTGGTCTACCAGCTGCCAAACATGGTTGTTAGCTAGTGACTTCAGCTCTTCGTCAATCGCTTTTTTCCAGCGGATTTCTTCGGCTCGTCCAGTGATGTCCTTGACTCCGGAACATCGAGAATGATTCGTTCCACCTCTTCTCGTCTCATAGGGTCTTTTGGAACTTCGCATGGTGGTTCGCTGCCCCTCTGGGTTACCATTTCGAGGTTTCAGCCACAGTCTGTTTGCGAAGGGAGTGTTCCGGCTTCTCCGACCTCGGTGTTTTCGTCGTTAGTCATAAAGTCTTCTACATCAGGCAAGGCTTCGTTTTGAACAGACTGCTCGGGGACTCCCATGTCGTTTTAAGCTTCGTAGTCATGCGGAACCGCTATTAACGGAGATTCGTCACGGACCTCGGTGGTGAATGTGAAGCTGCACTCGTCAAACTTGACATCACTGGCTGGCTCCTCTTGAATTCCTAATACTTACAATTTCGTGTTTGACAAGGGCTTGTAGGTTCTTTTCTCCCAAATGGCCTAGTCGCGACGGTGCCACAGACTACCGTTGGCAACTCCACACATGTTGGCCGTCACGACATCGATTGACAAATTGAGCTCGCAGAAATCTCCCCGTATTGGACCTTTTCTGATTAGATCACCGCCGAACTTCATCATATGAAAGTGACATCCAAGTTCGCTTTTTAGAGTTTCTTCACGGATAGAGATTTGCAGGAATTCCAGGTACGAAGAGCATATTCTTCAGGGTAACGCTTCCTTATTGACGCCCTTTATAGTACCTCGATGCCACGAAGTCCAGGATTGACCTCGATGCCACGTTGCCATGATGCCACGTTGATGACTACTCGATGCTTTAGCTTCGTGAGGTCGACGAAACAATTGATAAGATGGTCCGTGGCACCAGAATCCAGCTTGAAGAACATCTTCCCCTTACTCTTCTTCAGCAAGAAGACGCGCTCGGACTACATCCAGCTTCAGGTATTCTTGAAGATTATCCAGTGCAGTAACCAATGAACCGAACGATTCAGATACGATGGCAAATAGCTGCGAAACGATGTCGTTTTCTTCGAGCTTCGCGCCGGCCAGCTGTCGAAGCAGGTCTTCAAAGGGTTGTGGCTGCACGGAATTATTGAGGACCTGAAGCAAGTTCGGCCGACCACGGAATCCAAATGGTTCGGACACAACCGGTGTTGGTGCTTTGCGATGACCACGAACACCAAAATCAAGCGTGTGAAGCACATCGACATCTAGGACTTTTCGATTCAAGGGGGACCAAGTTCCGGTTCTTCCAAGCGCGAAAATACTCGGTGTAGTACCCGGCGGTGGACCTATAGTCCACTCTCACGGAGCCAACCCCGGCTATGGAAGTTCTCTCGACACCGACAGTTCCGGCCAGTCAAGTGCCGAGGTCGGTCTGCCGATTCCGGTCGGTGAACTTAACTGGTACTACGTCACGAACTACTCGGATATGTACCCGAAGGTATATTACGCCTTGTCCGTTCGCGGTCAGACATCCTTTGATCTTCCTGCCATTTTCGCCGGATCGACGCCAGTATCTGTATAACACCTCTGGTCACTGCATTCCACGTAGCAACGTCCTGGCACATTTCTTCCACGATGTTGACGGCAAGGATGGGAACACTCACTTGAAAGAGTTATACTCACTTGCAGTTTTCTCAACTCAGAAGCGTGCAATTAAGAAACGATGTATGAGCGACTTTTACCTTGTGATTTCGTCTAAAACTTTGCCGAATTGAGTAGGGGTCGCACTCGCATACCGAAGTCGTGAGGGAGCTGCGAAGGCAACTCTCCACGGTGTGAATGTAAATTACACTCACCTCGTGGAGAGTCGCTTTCACAGCTCTGTCACGAGCTTGGGATTCGTGTGCGACCCCTACTCTATTCGTAGGTTTTAGACGAAAGTTTTAGACGAAATCACAAGACCAAAGTCGCCCATATATCGTCTCTTGATTGCACGCTTCTGAGCTGAGAAAACAGCAAGTGAATGTAACTCGTTGCAAGTGAGTGTTCCCATCCCTGGTTGACGGTGCTCAAGTTTTCGACACTGCTCGCTAGCATCTCACTGCGTGCTGTCTTAAACCGTGGACAGACGAAAACCACGTGTTCCGGAGGTTCTGCGTCGTTCGGGCAGGTTGGGCAAAGTGGGGACTCTGCATGGCCGAATCGATGGAGGCACTTCCTGAAACAGCGGTGCTATCCCAAACCAGCGGCCCCCTGTCGTTCCTCTGTTCCTGTAGCACTCACAGTCTTAACCTCCAAAACTATTCCGATATTATATATATTTTTTTTTTTTTCAAAGTGATTACGGCGGTAGCAACACTGTGCTTATGTTCTACACCGCACCCTTTCCCTACATTTGCTTCTAGGAGCTTCTATTTTTGTTTCAACACACAGAAGTACGAAGGCGTGCGTGGCCCAAGTCGACACTGTTTTGGCCTGCGTTGAACAAAAATAGTTTTAATAAAAGTTTCCCCTTTTTTTCTTTTTGTCAATTGGTTTTTTTTTGTAGTATGGTCCATGTATTTAGTAAGGTTCTTGTCAATTTGTCAGTTATTCGAAGTAGATCTCCAATAAGTCAATAAGTCAATTAGGCCATTCTGATCTGTTCTATCATAGCAGCTTTAGTCTTTGCTTTATTGAAGTGTAGTTTTTTTTAAAATATGCTGAATATCGTTATTAAAAAGAGACGTCTGGAACTGTGTCCTGCTAGTTGTTCCGTCATGCACATACTAAATATTAAAAAATGAATATTAATGCTGTCTAGCGCATTGTTTCCTATCGGCCATTATTGTAGTATAGTCCCAACTGCAAGCTTTTTTTTCCAATCTTTGGATATTTACTTCACTGTGGTCATCTCTTGTGTCCTTAAAATGTTATCGGTCCAAAACCTACAGAAACATGTAACTGAACTTCTAATATTTTTTCTGTTGGTGTCATAACATCATCTAAGAGATAAACAAAAATTGCTTGTCAACTATTATGTATTCATCCCCCTACAAATACTATGAAAAATATTCAAATTCGTTCTGTCCTATCGGTCCTATCAAGATAAACCATGTCATTTTCTCATGCGTGGCCTAGAAATGTCAACCTAGTCATACAAAAGTAACGTTGTTCAGTTAATAAAAAGCAGTCAGTTTTTTGTCCAGTCCAAACTGTCACGTCAAGTGTTCGCACGTTAGCTTCGAATCTATCAGCACAATTAAGTGCTGCAAATCTCCTTCCCACTATTATTTTTTTGGTTGATTTTAATTGCTTTATTTCAATAAAATATAATAAAGTATAACATTGTAGAAATTCGAAAAAGCGACTATGACATTAATAAATTACTAATCAAAATCAACCGAGAAACGTGGGAAATAGAGCCCAAACAACATTTTGAAGTCAGCTGGCTGTAAAAGGTTCCAAAACCAGTCACAAATCCTATAAAACTTTTATTAGGATTTGTAACGATCATCAAAACCTTCTCAAATCCAACCGATTTGGAACTATTGCTTGGGAATAGACTCTACTGAGCCCCGGCGGTTCCTCCGTGTTTATCGAGCATGTCTGATGCATATGATCAGCTATACTCCATCTGCAGCAGCCGGTTCGTGATGAACCGTTGGAGGCGCATTAAAGTGTTAAAAAGGTGATATGTTTCACTAAAGAACACTACAATACAATAATCAAAATGAAACTCCTTCACTTTAATACCGTCAACCCCTGCGAACTTGGCCAGGGTATCTATTCCGATATTATAGGGACCATACCTGCTATAACACAGACCGCTTCCGTAGATATCGTACGATACGCGCTTGCTACCCGCATAGCTTTGAGCCTGTACGTGCTGTTCAGCCACGTTAGGTACCTCGGTATTTGAGTACCGACGTTGATACACTACTGGCCAGGAGTCTCCTCATACAGCTACTGATCGCCGAGCTGTTGGACAGGTTTCGGTTCAACGCTGTGATCGCTTTAGTTGTTTTCTCGCAAGCGTAGTGACTGTTGAAGTTTAGCCCCAAGATGCTTCACCTCTCGCCTCGAGTCGATGGAGTGTTATCCAACTGTTAACTCAACTTGCTGTATTGCCTTCCGGTAACTGATCATCAACACTTCGGTCTTACGATGGGCCAATGCCAGATTTCTCTCGTTCACCCAGTTCTAAACCATTTAGATTGCTTCCGTTGATAGTATTAAGCGACGCTCCTAATATTCACCATGAGCACAACGTCGCCCGCAAATCCAACGATTTTTACTCCTCTCGGTAAGCTCATTTGCAGAAACTCATTATACATCGCGTTCCACAATATTGGGCATTGGACTTAAGATTGAGTCTTGAGGAAAACCCTCACGTTATGCTCATGGTCTCAGGATGCTTCAGAGATACACAGGGACTCCCATCCTGTGTAGGGATCTCGCTATTGCCTCCCAGCTAGCGTAGCTGAAAGCATTCTTCATGTCTAGAGTGATAACCGCGCAGTAGCGATTACCTTTTCGCTTCTGCTTCACGCCTGCTTCGGTTGCTTCAACAACTAATCGAATAGCGTCGACTGTGCACCTGCTTTACCGGAACCCGCCTTCTGTATAAGCAAGCCTATTAGACTATCTCCAGAAGCTTACCGGCCGTGTCCAGCAGATATATAGGCCTATTCGCCGACGGATCTCCAGGTGACTTATCTGGATACCTCCCGGGTTAACTGGCCTGGCCTCTAATCCATGCCATAGACTCTGTAGGCATCCCCCATGGCTTTGCATCCGTATTATGACAGAGTTTTTGCATACAAAAGCTGCCTTGATGAGCACCACAAGCACTACAACAAACCATCAGGTAGATCATTCCGTTCCGGTATGACTCTGCAGCCATAGGTAATCCTTGCGCTGGTGGTTATGCAGGACTACAGAACGTGACTGCAGTGAGCAGTGATAGGTGCTCGTAGAGCGTAGAGCTTTCGTTGATTAAAACTACGTTCAACCTGGATAGTGCTTCCAGCTGGCTCTAACCTCTGAGGGTTGTGAGACGGCTACCCCCACTCAACCGCCCAAGCATAAAAATCGCCGGCAATGATGACTGACCTTCTACCACCAAGTTCCTCCATGATTTGATCGAGCACCTGATTGAAACGGTTGACCTTGGCAATCACAAAACCCTCTGGCGTGCGATACGCTACTCCCTACCGTTTAAATTGAGGTGGTTCCAACTTCATTCGCTATCCAGCTACCATTTTCGAATGGGATATGATACGCCGGTACGGTTATGAGAAGATTGCTACGTCGCATTTCGTTTCCTTCGTGGATTGCCACAACGGTATCACAATGGTTGAGGTGATTTTGTATCTATCTGGTCCCCTACAGTTTCGTGCCAGATGACCAAATTCCTGGCATCTGAAGTTGTTGAGATAGGCTCAATGAGTACACTGACCAACCGGCTTTCAGTTGTCAGTAGCATTCACCGGTAGCTTGATCTCCGCGACATCAACTCCTACATACGTTAGTTTGTTAATTTAATAGTTTCCTAAGCTTTTTGGCTACCTCCATGGTGAGCCCTTCAATTCCTGTTGGTAATTTTTAAAATTCCTAACGTATCGCCAATCAGTGACCAACATGCGTCATGTTGAGTAAATGGCTCATGTTAGTAATTTGTTAATTCTCCATATCGACACCAACATTTCAAAAGGGCGTAACTGCTTTTTGAATCATCACCTTCTTTTAAAGCTGTGGATCATGTGTTATGATTTCCATGTTTTTCACAACAAGTACCAGATGGGAAAAACTCTCCTCTTTCCGACAACCACGGTGGTTTGAGTGTAAGAGAGGCAGTGCGACCTATAGCTTTGAAATAAGGTATTACTTCCAAATGCAGTTACGCCCTTTTGAAATGTAGGTGCCGATATAGGATTTGAAGAGAGCGCTCCAGACATCGCCATTAGGTACATTTTTTGGAGATGACCTAATTTTGATACCACTTCGCTGACTACTGACACAACTGACTTCGCCCTATTGATACCACGCAAGACTTCCAGAAGCCAATATTAGTCGAACAGTTGTGTCCATCTGATTGATACATTTGGGGTTTGTCAGGCTCGCCAGTGTTGCCCGACGGCTATGCAAGCTTAGTTGATTCTGAATTCAATATGGGATGTCCTGGATAGCTTTAAATCAATAATTATAACCAAAGTTATACCTTTACCTATTCAGTCACGATCATTTAAGAACCACAGAGACGCAAAGGTTGAACTTTTTACCTTTCCGTGAAAAGTCGCCATTTTGGCGACACGACACCCTCGTCTAACCTGAAAATCGCTTTTCACTAGGTTAAAAAGGGTACTGATGCACATATACCACCTAACAATGTTAGATAGTCGTCGGTAAAACCGTAAGTGAAAAAAGTTGCCTCAATAGCGTATCATCTACGAGATTCCACAACAGTGTTGACAAGATTCCCTTTTGGGGGCATCCACAAACACTCAATTTCCTTATTGCTGTGTTACGTAATATCAAGAAAACATGTCGGTTTTTGAACATTTGGTAAATCCAATTGATAGTCAGGGAAGATGTGCGGTTTCTATGTAATTTGACAGCAAAAGGCACGTAGTTCTAAATCACCTTCGGTGTCTAAGAAAACAAACAAAAAAGATTGTTTTTGAGTGAACGCGTTCTCGATATCGTGAACAACCGGGTGTAAAAAAGTTGCTGCGGACTTTCCAAATTGGTGAGCATGTTTGTATACATGAAGAATCATGTCAGCCAAACGAACATCACGAATGTAATGATCGACAATCAGTAGATCGGTTCCAGAAGCACGTTCTCCTCCATTTGGGAAATTTGTGCCATTGCGAGAAAAGAAATCAAGCTCTTTCAGAAACTTCGTTCTACGACACACGGCCCACTTTCGCGATAAGCTTTGGGGCTGTCCATTTATTACGTAAGGCAATTTTCACGATTTTTCGACACCCCCACCCCCCCTTGTAAGATTTTTTGTATGAAAGCCCAAGTATTTTTGTATGACGCGTAAGATTTCTCAAACCCCCCCTCCCCCCATAAACCCTTACGTAATTAATGGACGGCCCCTTTACATCAATATCCAACCTGAATTTGGGAGTCTTCTTCTTCTTTTTGGCGTAACGTATGGGACAAAGTCAGATTTCAGTTGTCCATGAGCACTTCCACAGCAATTATCTGAGAGCTTCCTCTGCCAATGATCATTTTTGCATCTGTATATCGTGTGGCAGGCACATGGCACAAATTTCCCAAATGGAGGAGAACGTGCCTCTAGAGCCGACCTACTGATACCTGATCGTGTGGCAGGCAAGAAGGTACTTTATGCCGAATCAAGAAAATTTCCATTAGGATAGTTTCTGGGCCAACCGCGAATTGAACCCGTCACTTTTAGCATGGTACAGCTGTCGTTATAGGGATTTGGGAATGCTCTCAATAGCAAAACCGCCAATATTTTTTTTAATACATTCAAAGTATTAAAATATTATCTGGAGCAACATGGGATATACCTAATCTTTTTTCTGGAGAGTGAAATGGAACAAGTGCCACAAGTGAAGATGCGTCGGATTCCTACGCAGATGATTTACAGATATCCGCACATCCGGGATGTGGGTATTGAATAAATATTCAAGAGCTTCCTCATCCGAAGAAGTAAAGTCGCTATTTGGAAAACGAAGTTAGTTTAATCGAAAGCCCTCATGACCCAGACAGGCTCGCTGAACGTGCACTACGCCATCGTGCTGCGTCTACGTAACATCTTAGGAGAGTTAATACATTGGTTTCAATTGAAAACATTTGTACAAAGGATTTTCCTGCTGGATCGTTTAGAAGACCGGAGAATTTTCTTCTAGGTCTTCCATGCTGTTCTATTAGCCTTCAATCAAGCCGAACGACGTCTGTCTCTGAACTTCTATATTGTTTCCTGCTCTTGGCCAGATCAGAGTTCTACGTTCACCAAATGGTTCCCGTATGGTCTTCACAGATGCAAATGGTATGTTTCTTCAAAAGCATCCTTATGACGGACGTTGTGGTACCAACGGTATCATCTAAATCACTTAAAGTGTCTGTGGATGATGATTGTCGATAAAATTTGACCGCAGCCAAATCACTTAAAGAGATCCCAGTTGGATGACCGGGGACTTCAAAAGCGCAACTTTGCGAAGTAACATTCAAAAATTAAAAAAAAATATGTAGCGATGGTCGGACAAAGATTCTACATCTGACACATGTCAATTGGTCAACTCGGGATTGAGCCAGATACCAAGAGTGTTGGGCGATTGCCTATTTTAAGTAATTCAAGATCTGTATTATGTAAGTATTCCATCAAATTGGAGCCTCTCAAGTTAATGTGTAAGCTGCCCCAGATTATAAGGTGAGCCTTAGCATCATCATTGCAAACAATTAGCGGAATGTATTTTGATATAGGTACACTGCCCTCACTCGCAAAACAGTCCCATATGAATAGGAAACCCAGCAAAGATGCGACTGTTATGCGAGTGGCGGCAGTACAGTATGCGATAACTTCTTTAAAGGCATCCGTAAGGGATGGTTCATCATGCGGTAAATAAAGCAAACAATAGGCGTATTTTATGCTCTGGCTCCCAACAGATACATAAAGTGTGACAGCACATACAT
This sequence comes from Aedes albopictus, assembly GCF_035046485.1. Taxonomy (NCBI): domain Eukaryota; kingdom Metazoa; phylum Arthropoda; class Insecta; order Diptera; family Culicidae; genus Aedes; species Aedes albopictus. The sequence continues at coordinate 10,284,116 of NC_085138.1, forward strand.
CTCTAGTAGTTAGCTAGAAGTGTAGCAACGATTGCGTTGTAAGCAAGCACACATGCTCGAGGTATGACACGCGAGTTTGACGTTTCATGTTAACTGAAAGTAGCAAACATCCATACGAAAGTAAAGTTCATGGAACAAAGCCATTTGGGCTGCATTATTTTTCCCACCATTCTGCAAAGATTGATCGTTGCTGTTGAATATAAACGCTGATCTTAGCTATTCTAACCGTAGCCACTACCCAAACTAGGCAAGATCAGACTCTTTTACAATCGCAGCACACAAAAGAACTGCGATAAAACCAAACTGATAGATTTGAATGACATCGTGTTATGTTAGAAAATTCCACACATCTCATTTTGGTGTACTACTACCATCAAGAGCACTACCAAATTACCCGTTAAATCACCTGTTATCAATACCACCTTAACTGAACAGAAATAAATACTTACATTAAACGCATGCCACTGATTGATCAGAGAGTTGTGACAAATTTTGCAAGCTTGCACCATCCCCTTGGGATCTTTTGGTCGCGAACGGGCGGGTCTAAAATACAGAAAAAGAACGATATCAGTATCAAAGATATTCACTAAACGCTAAACAGTTGGCTCTTACCTGGCATGCGTTTCGTCGAAGATGGTGAAGTACGGTTTGTCCTGGTCCTTGCTGTCCTTTGACTTGACGGTAGAAATCTCCACCAAACTCCCGCGCCTCTGCTCGTCCCCACACACGTAGCACACCTCGGTGACGGAGTTTTTGTCCGGCATCGAAAGGTCCAGTATGATGGCATTGGTGCCGAACACGTAATTCGATGGAATGGCCTCGGCCTGGACCCGCAAGTCCAGCACATCCACCAAACGGGGCGTCGGCGACGACGTTGACGAGGTTGATTTGGTATCGGTCGGGTGGATGGACTCCAACAAGGTAACGGTAGATTGTCCGGGCGGCACTTGCATTGCCAGTGAATTGGCGTAGTTGCTAATTTTCAGCTTGTGGTGGGCGAACGAGGACATTTTCATGCCATCGAACCGACCGGCCAGCACGGGCGAGGCCGTCGCTGGCTGAGTGATGGCGGAACTTGTAGTGCTAGGAGGTGCTGCCGCCACCGACGAGGGATTTTCCCTGGACATAGGCCTCGGTGTGACACTCTTTTCGTTTCGACTGGAAGGCCTCGAACCCTGTTGGCTATAGCTTCCGCTATTGTTGATGTGATTTTCGATGTACCGCTTGGTTGGATGGTATGGTTCGGTTTTACTCTGCGGAGATTCGTTCCGCGAGCTGGACCGGATTGGACTTTCGTTCCTAGCTACTTGGTAATGTTGCGGCAGAGGACCCGCTGCCCCGGGATGGTCTTGCGATCGAGGCCGTGCTAAACTACTGGGACTTTCGATTCTAGCATAAGAACTCACATGTTGCGACTGAGGCGTTAGCGATCGGCCACCGGTGGTAGGCACGTGTTCCGGATTCAATCCGAGCACCTGAGTGGCATATTCGCCCTGGGTGGACATTTCGGCTCCGATGAAACTTTTGCCATCGTTCCGTTTGAGCCAGTACAATCTCTCCGAGATGGGTTTACCCTCCCGTTCGTGGTATTCCCACTGTTTGACCAGGGCTGTGAAGCAGAGATTGCATGCACGAACCCCTAGCTGTGCGGGCGTCCACTGGGGCAGTCCGTTCGGCGGGGTGTGCGTTTCAAGCAAAGGAAAATATGGCTCGTTTGGGCGCTCCGGATTCGACCGCACCCGGAGGTAGAACTGATCCTGGGCACCACGTGCACCACATACGTAGCAGATAGTGGAGGGATCATCGTAATTGGCAGCTTGCTGTTGAGGTGTTGGCGACGGTTGGTGGTGCAGGGATTGTGCTGGATGCTGTTGTTGCTGACTGGTTGCCGGGGGCTCCGAATGCGATGTCAAGGAGCCCCCACGTAATTCGTTTTTGATGTAGGCTTTCGCCTTTTCCATAATAATCTGCCGAGAGAAAGAGAAGCAAAAGAGAAGAAAAGTTAAAAAGCTGCATGAGACAAGTACATTGATTGAATATTGATATTTGACACGTCCGGCGGCGGCGGCCACATGGCGTCTTTCTCCAAGGGCACCGCTGCTGCTGAGCAAATCTCGGAAAGGCTAAATGCATCAGCAATGGCGGAGAGACCGGGGCAAATATTTATTTACCCGTGTAGATTTAATCTATGTGTAAATATTGGGCTCTGTTCAAGCTACATGAAGAAACTAGCGACTGAAGGGCTGTTAGCGGGTTTTCAATGGAAGATGAAAAAAATATCAAATAAAGCGTAAAACCAAAGAAATAATTAAAATTGTAAAAAGTTGGTAGAAAACGAGACCTGGCAGTTCCCTGTGAATGTGCTGCAATGAGCTCTATTGTGGGAAGATATTGCAGAGCCGAAAAAGACATATTTTTTTTTTCAAAGTTTAGTGCAAAGCTACCCTCAACTGATTACAAATGGCAATAGACGTGTATTTCCAGGGACAGCAAATGGGACTCCGTATCGAAAGATTATGTGTAGATTACGAAGAAGTTATTGATTGTTTTGAGCCATGAAAATCTGTGTACGACCGGATATTCACTATGGTGAGGCAAACACGTATACTACTTCCGCTGCTACTATTCCTCATCATAGTTTATTACGGTGGGTTTCGAATTCGGTTTAGTTGATAATTAATAATCATTTTGAACTTAATTGAATACCTGTTCAATGAACAGGCTGAACAGGCCGACGAGACGTCTTTGGTTTTGTGTTCGAACCTGGCTTGACAGAAACTCCCTCGCAAGTAAATGAGGTTCCGAATACAACGATTTCTGGAGTACTAAAATAATTAGCATTAGTATTAGCATTAAGTCGCACGAATTTGTAGGTGATACAATCCTAGACCGCTGTTATGACAATTGCAATCCGAACCAAAGCATAAAAGTTTGGGACAAATCTCTGACTCACGTAAACAAGACGCAATCCTCCAATGGTCGAGAACTGCCCTGGCTGTGTCCTTGCGACAGCCGAGGGATGAGAAAGGAAGATTAGTTGGGCACCTAAGAAAGGTATGTAGAGACCTCTACGTCCTCTTAGGCCTAGGTATCACTTGAGAACTAAAACAAAACCCAGAAGTCACAATGCAAATCCTTAACAGTTCCAAGCGATAGCGCGTAAGTGTGAGGAAGATTACAAGTGGTAGCCGAAATCCTCGTAGTATCTGTCTGGATAAGCAAAACAGGGCGGAATGAAAAGGTACGAAACTGATTCTTCCAAGGATTTATTTACGAGAGTTTTCTTTGGATTCCCTCTTAACTTTAGTTCTTCCTGAATCCCTCTTAAAGGTTTTCAGAGTCCCTGTTTGAATTTCATTAATATTTACACCCGGGGTTATTCTCAGAACTTTTTTCTGAGATGTCTCAGTTATTCCGAGGATTTCTTCGTATATTGCTCCAATTGGTCTTGCGGGTTGTATATCATTCAAATGAAGAATAATAAAGATGTTAACAAGTGCAAGGCTTGTGTAGTATCTACCGTATTTTCCAATGACCACCGGTATTTATACCAGCAAAAGTCAAGACGTTTGCTGCCCCTATTCGCATAACAGTCCCATGTTTGCTGAGTTTCCTATTCACATGGGACTGTTGTGCGAATCGAGACAGTTTGGTACCTAGGCAGTTAGGTAAAACTAGTACGCTACTATGTATCTAGAATTTCTAGATAGATTTTAACTTCCGGATTCATCCGTGTGTACATGGAGTTTGCCTCATCTTATCAGAATCGCCGAAAATATCTACTAGATCTAGGAAACCTCCTCTTGTTCCTCTAGCACGGTTATCCAGATTCCTTCTTGATTTAACTTGATTTCCGAATAATCTGGAGGAATCTTCAACATCTGGAAGAATCTACAACACCTTCAAGGAACCAGAAGCTTCCCGTAAGAACCTTCAGCATCACGGAAAAATATTTGTTTCGACAGTTCTAATGCTACAAACATGTAGTAAAAGCTCATGTTCAAATTAAGTAAACACTACATATTCGAAAAGTTTTTTATTCTTACCAGCAATGCGATTAACTCTGTGGATTTTTCTTCTGTGTAGATCTACAAGTATGTAGTGAAGTTCTTTTGTACCCGTGCAAAATAGACCTACCAATACCAAACCAAGAGTTTCGAAGCGTTTTCAGAAGCGTTTCTGAATGTTCCGGGTCAGTTGACCGAATGCTGTTCGGTCGAACTTTTAGCGGAAAGCGCTTCATGTTCTGGAGTCCCTTAACAGTTCCCTGAAATCTTAGTATTGTATTCCAGTCCTAAGCGCCCACGGTGGTATGAAGGGCCGTAATCCTGGTGCTCGCATTAAAACTCCCTGAAACCCTCACAAACCAATTGAAACCCACTGGAACACCCTTATACGTCAAGGAAGATTCTCCTGAAGCGCATTTAAATCTTCCTGAAACTTCCAAAGATGCCCCTAAATAATTATAGAACCTCTAAAACACCTCGGACACCATCTCAACCCACCTAAATCCCCATGGAACCGACCTGCAACCCTCTGAAACTCTTAGAAATTCTCCTGAAACCAACTGAAACGCTCCCTATACTCAAGGAAATCATTGCATTTCCCCTCAAAGTATCTTGAGACCTTCAGAAACGTACCAGAAATTCCCTGAAACTCCCAAGGACGCCCCTGGTCGAGCATTTGGAATTTAGAAACTGCTGTGAATGTCAATAAACAGTGACATAAAAGTCCGCAATTTTCAGTATAAGCTTCAGCTTCAGCTTGAAGACTGCCCGTAGATGCTACTCCAGTATCGCCAGCTACACTCACACAAGGAATCAATGAGATATCTGCCGAGAACTAGCAGACATCTTCAGTGTGTGAGCGTTGCTAATCACCTATGCTGGCAAATCCTGTTTGGTTGTTGTTTTTTTTATTTTTTATTTTAGATCCCTAGTTGTCCTTTACTGAAACACACCGAGAGATTATCCGAATATTGGTCATATTCCTCGGAATAATCCGAAATGAAAATCGATGAAGAGGAATCAATCATTGTAGATACGCCTGTATGATACTGAACGCGAGAAATATACCTTTGCGGCTGCACAAATCCATGCGAATGTCGGAGTGTTGTTGGTGGGATATGGTTGGCAGAGGGTTCACACATTGATGCATGAATGTCAGGCATAAGGTAATAGATTAATGTATTTATTACTCTGAAGATAGTGTGGCACAGTTTGCTTGACTGCATAACTCGTAGTCGTTATATGATAGATTGACACTGTGCTGTGAAAGTTAGAAGGAAGAGAAACGGCTTTTTCAACCCGTTTCTGTTCTAGCGATGGCTATGAACATTTGAATATACATTAGGTAGTTGAATATGTAGAAAGATACAAAGTAGGAGGAAAGGGGCAGGCCAAGGATTAAACCCAGGATCTTTTGCATACGAATAAGAAGCGATAGCCACTAGATCACCAAGCCCGTCTTTCAAAAAACTCCGCAAATTTCAGTATTATGTATAAAGAAAATAAAAACTCTTCAAAACAACGTTAACTCAAAAGTGATGAAAAGCCAAATGGGATAATTATGCGAGTAGGGGTAGTTCACTCATTGCAAACACTTTGCTACCAGCCCTGTGATTCCAGTTAGTGCTAGACAGAAATTGCAACAAAACAACCCAACAGCACATTGAACGAAGCTTACAGCGATGACGGCACGACCCTCCTGCCCATGACACGCGGGTAGAAAACGAAACCTAAAACAAGTTTCGTTACAAAAAAAATGGAAACGGATCGGTCGGGGGGAGCTTGTGCTGCGAGAGGCACGCAAAACTCGAAGGGAAAAGCTCGAACAGCTTTAATCATGTTGTATATTTTTTCCTGTCTTGGGAGGTTAGCTCACCTCTAGCACACCACATGATGGAGACGGATTCGGGTCTAGCTAGCGTGCGCATCGGAAGCATAAAATGGGAATTAAAGTCAGAAGAAGCATTTTTTACGACGTATATTACCGTTTGGAGCGCGGTCACGGGGGAATGGAAACATTGTATTCGATGGGGTGTTTATACGTCGTCTTAATAGGCGAATTGCTGACTGTTTTGCATACCTGTAGCGCTTTTGAGCCTTCTGGGGTAGCGGTTTCAGTGAGGGATGTTGCTTATATTGTTTTCTTTGAATCGAAGAGAACAGTTCATTAGGCGTACACACAAACAGAGAGACATCGGGGAAAGACACTGTTGCGAATTAAATCACATGGTTAGGCAAAAAAGGTGTGAAAAGCTTTGCCTTATGTCATCTGGTTCGTTTTGAATTTTTGTCAATTCATCCACTTGTGGTCGTATGCATTGATCTGTGAATGCTTAATTTATCGTATATGTTTTATGCCATTCTTAGTTCAAACAAAAGAAGTAAACTATATTTACTTTTTCGATTATACGTTCGAATTGGTATATAAACCACCTTTCTATAAATATTATTTTTTTTTTCGTAATAGAAAATAAAATATCGTTATGTCTAACACACGATTTACGAATGCAAAAAAGGTCTATGTAAACAAATAAAGCACTCCTGCCATTACCTTGGAAGTATTCAAGGAAAACTAACCTGAGAAGCAGAAACGCTGTACCAATGGGAAGTAGACGAATCAAAGTTTCAAAGAAAAGACAGGACATCAAAAAAGTTGGTTTTGAATCTTTGGCAGGATGCAGTTGTTAGTGACAGGTTGGAACCTTTGCAGCGCAAGAGAGGTTAAGTACCTGAGTAGACAACCTGGAAGCAGCGTCCTGTATAGGTCCACACGAGTCTCTCTCTCATGCTTCCGCTGGTCCGTCGTTGACAATTACCGCAAGCTAAGCAACGAATTAAGGACAATGGTACTGTCTTCTAGAGCAAATGAGGCACGTTACAGACAGGCGCGGAACAGGCAGAACCCAGTCTTCCGGATGAAGGAGCGCCAGCAGGAAGAACGAGATCGCGAAGCGATGGAAGAGCTGTACCGCGCTAATGACACACGAAAGTTCTACGAGAAGCTCAGCCGCTCGCGCAGAGGTTTTGTGCCACAAGTCGACATGTGCCGAGATAATCACGGGAATATTCTCACGAGCGAGCGTGAGGTGGTCGAGAGGTGGCGGCAGCATTACGATGAGTACCTCAATGGCGACGTTGCGAGTACCAAAGCTGGCGTGGTAACAGATCTAGGAGTATGTGCACAGGACGAAAGACTTCCGGCCTCTGATCTCCAAGAGATTGAGGAGGCGGTTGGCCGGTTGAAAAACAACAAAGCCGCTGGAGCAGATCAACTACCAAGCGAGCTTCTAAAATACGGTGGAGGAGCACTGGTGAGAACACTACACTGGGTCATTACCAGATTTGGGAGAAGGAAGTATTACCGGAGGAATGGATGGAAGGTATCGTGTGTCCCATCTACAAAAAGGGCGAGAAGTTGAATTACGGGAACTACCGCGCGATCACACTACTGAGCGCTGCCTACAAGATATCGCCGTCTATCACCGATTGCAAGAGTTCGTGGGGCAATATTAGGCTGGATTCACGGGTGAACGCACTACAACAGACCAGATGTTCGCCATCCGTCAGGTGTTGCAGACATGCCGCGTTTACAACGTGCCCACACATCACTTGTTCATCGATTTCAAATCGGCGTATGATACAATCGATCGAGAAGAGCTATGGCAGATTATGCACGAATACGGATTCCTGGATAAACTGATACGATTGATCACGGCGACGATGGATCGAGTGATGTGCGTAGTTCGAGTATCAGGGACACTCTCGAGTCCCTTCGAATTTTGCAGAAGGTTACGGCAAGGTGATGGTCTTTCGTGCTTGCTGTTCAACATTGCTTTAGACTTTAGAGGGTGTAATTAGAAGAGCGGGGATAAACACTAGACATTAATGTGTCGAAGACAAAGTACATGATGGCAAAGGGCTCCACGAAGGAATCAACGCGCCCGCCACCCCGAATTTCTGTCGACGGTGATGAAATCGGAGCGGTTGAAGAATTCGTGTACTAGGGTCCACTGGTGACCGCCGACAACGACACCAGCAGAGAAATTCAGAGGCGCATTGTGGCAGGAAATCGTGCTTACTTTGGACTCCGCAGAACTCTACGATCGAATACAGTTCGCCGTAACATGAAGTTAACTATCTACAAAACGCTGATTAGACCGGTCGTCCTCTATGGGCACGAAACATGGACCCTACGTGCAGAGGATCAACGCGCCCTTGGAATTTTCAAACGGAAGATGTTGCGTACCATCTACGGCGGAGTGCAGATAGAAGACGGGACTTGGTGAAGGCGAATGAATCACGAGCTGCATCAGCTGCTGAGAGAACCAACCATCGTCCATACCGCGAAAATCGGGAGGCTACGGTGGGCGGGTCACGTCATCAGAATGTCGGATAGCAACCCGACTAAAATGATTCTCGAGTCATCCGACTGGTACAAGAAGACGTGGAGTACTGCGAGCTAGGTGGGTCGACCAAGTGGAGGACGATCTGCGAACCCTATGCAGAGTGCGGAGCTGGAGACAAACAGCCATGGAACGAGTGGAATGGAGACGGCTACTATGACAGCAGAGGTCACCCGGCCTTAGCCTGATCGATAAGGTAAGTAAGATACTTGCTTCTCAACTGTAGAATTACGGTGTGAATGTAGCAGCTATTTATGAGAAACGTCGGCCTAGAATTGGAAAACATGAACTCCGTATTGTGAACACAACATTGCTAACACGTCATATAACAGCAACAGAATAAATATGCAGTTGACTTCATAGAGGAAGCAGATGCAGCGAGTTATTCGGTGGAAATCGATAGATGAAGCGCAGAAAACCGCAAATCTGAATCAATAGCGCATGGCGCAACACATCGTCAGTGTATGCCATATGCAATAACCATGAGAGATAATCAGGTAGAAGATTTGTTGAACGAAAATAACCAAGTGTACCAAGGAACTGGATGATAGATAACTGTACAGGAATTAATTCAGGTTGGATGATTGCTGAACAGCTGGGTGAATGACCACATATCCACAAAAAAGGAAGTGTTCAAATCAACATTCTAAGATTTCTTGAGGAGTCGTCCGTCGAAGAACATCAGACTGGATCCCAGCAAAATTCAAGAGGATTCGTCATTCATCAGACTTGCAGAGTCATCATTTAAAAATCTGCGTATGAATCAGTAAAATTGTTAAGCCTGCAGAACTCCGAGATTTCACAGAAGTCTGAGCTTGGCGTACATCAACTACAAGAAGGCGTACGACTCAGTACCGCACTCGTACCATCTCAAGGTATTGCAGTTGTACAAGGTAAACGTGAACGTCACCAGGCGCTAATGCAGCATGCGCTGGGGATGTGGAGCAAAAGTGTTGCTCAGTCCATCTTTGTCGGAATCGAGTATGTACATAGAGGATGCCAGCTGTTTCCGCGTCGTCGGTTGTGATTGTGTGTTTTTATTTATTATTATTATTTTTGTCAAGCCGTTTAGGCGTTTTGTAAGCAATAAGGTGTGGATTAGATTCCCACTCCAGTCGGAGAAAACTTTTCGTCGAACGAAAAAAATTTCATTGGGCCACTGGGTGCCGTATACGTTGTCCGTTGTCTAGTGAAAGTTTTGTCTTTTAAAAATTACTGTGTAGGCATATTTTTTACAGTTTACATATTAAACTGTATTAAACTGTTTGATAGGTTGGACCTAGGACATTCTCTATACGAATACCAAATGGTCGTCATTAGACCTCGTCTGGTTTTTTTCAAAAACTTTTCTTATCTAAAAATGCATCCAAACGCACAAAGTTACAAACAGATAAAAGGTTCTGTGCAATTTTCTGTTAATTTTTATATGATTCACATGCAGAATGCATACTAGCCACAGAATTGATCGTAATACTTTTTTTTTCGGTGCACGATTGTGCATAGAAACGTGCAGCCTAGGGACATCCAATTTACACCTTTTTCCTGCTACCGAGACCGAGCTCATGCCCGACAGCTTGAATACTTCCCGTCACCATGGTGTGGCGGCGGTGGCAAGTAATCAGAGAACGTGAACTGGAAATTTCCCACGTCCCAAGTAAACTTGCCCAAGATAGCGCTGATCGCCGACGGTGGCGGCGAATCAGAAATTCTAGAATGCACCCCTCATTCAGCAGCAAACCTCTCTGCTTGCTGATGGCCACGAATGTGCGAAGTCCGTGCTGGCTGCTTTCCTTTTTAGCTTGACTTGCAGTTTTATATCAGCTCCGGACAAGCTTAGAAGGTGAAGCACCAAGACGATGACGATGATGACGACGACACCGGACGCCTTAAGACACAGACGGTCGGCCAAGAGCGGAAACGATGTATTAGGTACGCGTGTACCTTGCTATGTAGAAGCAACAGTTAGGTTGGGTTTGGGCTTAGACCATGGTCAGGAGAGCTGGGGGCCTGCTAGAGTGGAGCGATGAATGTGAAAAGAAAACTAACAACAAGCACAAATAAACAAACCTGGCTGGCTGCGTCTGGGCGTTTTGGAACGATTTAAAAGAGCACGAGTTGCGAGAAAAAAAAAAATGTGTGGTGGTAGACACTATGCGGTGCGGTGGAAAAGAAACGATATAATATGACCGGCTGTCACTCCGAATGGGCGGTGGCGGCAATTTAGTCCGTGATTGACGGCGGAGATTCATTCACCCAGAAGGTGCAATTCGTTAAGAGATTTTATGTGTGTTTTAGATTGTAGGTTATATTTTTGGAATAATATATGATAACACTATAAAATTCCGTGGTAATAAAGTGTGTTGCCAGTAGTTCTTCATACGAAGTAAGCCTTTTTTACTGTCCATGTATCGCAGATTCCCTTCGAGTTCAGTGATGAATTATTGAAACTTTCACCTATCCCGGGCGATTGCGGTGCAAGGATTCGGCTTAGTGGATCTCATTGACCGGTTTTTCCTATATCCCAATTATTCTGCATTTGGATATACTTTCAGTTGTGATAATTCAGGAATCGTCTCACTATACTGCAGATTCCAAGCATCTTCGACATCAGTTCATGTCAAGTCCGAGTTCGACATGTTCAAGTCCTTCTTCAACTCCAGCTCGTCTAGGGACATCAGGAGAGACTTAGCGACAACTTCGGTTTCCGAGAGGATAATCGGAACTATACGGACGTCCTCCAGATGCCACATCTGCTTCAACCCATCCGTTAGGTCGTGATACTTCGTTATCTTGCCGGTGAACGTTGATTGGACATTATGGTCTAACGATACGGTAATGTGGATGAGGATTACCCGCTTCAACCTCTTGTAAACCACAATATCGGTCCTGCAACGGCATGCTCTATTGTTTCTCCTACTGAATTGCAACGGTCCTTCACGTCTTTGTACAATATGTAATTCTTCCTTTGAATTCCACTAAGAATTTGCATCCTTTGACAGATACGTATTTCGACCTCAACTGTAAGGTCGTCTTCAGTGTCTTGTACTTGACTCGACTGAAGAGATCCATCGCATTCTACACGTTTTATACATCTTAGGTAAAAATAATAGGTTTGTTATCCGAGAGATTAGAGTCATCGGGTTTCTCGGTATAGACCATCAGCTTCGACAGAATTATCCGTTCCAACAGTTTTTCGGCGGTGTCCAGCAGGCAGATAGATCTGTATGCCGACAGGTCGCAAAGTGGCATCCCAGGTTGGGCAGTAGAACCAATCTTTGCCTTTTCCACCTCTCCGGAAATTCACCTCTGTCTAGGCACATCTGCATAGCCATTCTCAACATGTCAGGGCTAGACTCGATGGCCGTCTTGATGGCTAATGTCGGGATACTGTCCGGACCCGGAGCCTTGTTCAATTTAAGCGACTTCATTATTGCAATGAGTTCGTCGTTCGTCATCGGGGCAACCTCGCTATGGCCGGTTTGGCCATAGTGAACAGGGCCCATGATCTTGTATCTTGGCGCGGGAACAGCGTTTCCACGATCTTCTGCAGCATCTCGGGGGAGCGTTCTGGGGGTGCTGACGCGCCCTTCATTTTGGCCATGACTACTCTGTAGGCATCACCCCATGGGGTCGTGTTGGCTGCCTGGCAGAGATTTTCGAAACACGCCCGCTTACGTGCCTTAATCTCTTTGTTCAGTGCCAGTTTAGCCATCTTGTAGGCCTTACTTCGTTCAATTCTATCCTAATCGATACGAGCCCTTTGCATCCTCTTTCTAGCTCTTAAGCAGGATGCGCGTAGCTCTGCGATTTCTGGACACCACCAGTACACCGGTGCGCGTCCATTTCTGGGTACGGATCGCCTTGGCATAGCGGCGTCACATGCACGGCTTAGGGTTCCGACTAGATCATCGCTGGATAGCCCGTCGGTGTTACCCTCCATAAGCAATCGCTCCACAAATGCTGGCTTATCGAATCGCGAGGTCAGCCATCCCCGATGACGGTCGATGACCTTCGGCTGCGGCCGTCTTCCTCCGTGTTCCACTCAGTATCGAACCGCCAGACGGTCACTATGCGTGTATCCATCGTCAACCCTCCAGTCCGAGCTAGGGATTAGACCCGTGCTCTAGAAGGTCACATCAATGATGGACTCTACACCATTCCTACTGTAGGTTTTTTTTTGTTGCCTTCGCTCGTGACATCCACGTTCAGTCTAGCCATAGCTTCGAGTAAGGTCCAGCCTCTCGCGTTGGTCATGCGGCTACCCCACTCAATCGTCCAGACGTTCAAGTCTCCACCGATAACCACGGGACTAACGACGCGTGAGAGTGGGAGTGCGCGTCTTCGCACACAAGAATATCAACAACAGCAAATCCACGAAAATACTGTGGACGCGCACTCACACTCTCACTTTGACGCGGCACTATGGCAGTGCAGTAAATTAGTTGTCTTTTCTAGAAAGCGTGATCCAGCCAATCTAGAGCTAAAATTTTTGGGCAAGGAACTCATTCAATACGAATACCGGGTCGTGGGTTCAAACCCCACCACAACGCGTTTTTTTCACAAATTCATCTCCCAATTTGTCAATTATCGCCAGGGCCCGTGGCGCAATCGGTCACATGTTTGCTTCATAAGCAGATGGTCATGGGTTCGATGCAAGCCCCGGAATTTTTGTCAGTTGCTCTTTCCACTGAGAGCAGCTGGCACTGACCCTTACCTGAGCCCATGGCTCAAATGGACTCGGGTACTTGGACGTCGGCGAACGGCAACCCACAAGACATCGTACACAAATTACGTAACGCTATAGGGGGGGGGGGGGTGGATCTAGCTTAGCGTTACGAGCCATACAAAATATTTTTAGTTTTCATACAAAAAGCGTTACAGTAATTTGTGTACCATGCCTTGGACCCCCAATCGGACTGGTAACAGGTACAACCAACAACCACACATCAACATTCTCGTGCTCATCATTCTACCATAATAGGGTAGAAAAGTGAAACCAGCGCAACGGCAACCAGCTAGATATAGTACAATCAGAATAGAATACATTTAGACGCTGTACGAACAACAGCACCGGCGTCCAAACAGAAACAAGTTTCCATGATAAGTATCCATCATTCTTAACTTGAACGAGGTCCATACCTCCTCGAACGATATCATCATTAACACCACCGAGCGCGGTGAAACGCAGGAATAAGCAGGAACTCGAAAAACAAAAGGTGTAATGTTCCCATCCGTCTACGCCCAAGTTGTTGCGCCGCGCCGCCCGGTTCGCACTCATCGGTATGCGCAAGCTGTTT
>NC_085138.1:10298322-10373322 GCF_035046485.1 Aedes albopictus
GCGTCATCGTGTTGTTCTAGCAGCAGTCAGTGTAGCATAAGATTTAGTTTAGGCAATACTATTTGAAATCGCTGAGATTCCAAGGTGGGCGGTATGTTTGAACTCTTATGAATTATTGTAACACCCTAGTTTTAAATAGCATACGTTCCACAGAAGAGAGAATGCATAAAACTCTCTTGCTATTGCTCCCTATCATCCCGAGTAGCTGTAGGTAAACGCAATAGATTGTAGCAACAGTTAGTTATCTCGCATTCGCCCGTACGCGCAGACCGTCGATCGTGCTACCGCGACCGCTTTGAAGAAGCAAATAAAATCATTACGGTTGTACCGAGTCTGTTTTTTCCTAACGCACAATAAAGTGTTTTAATCAGTTCACCCGCGAGTCGAGTTCAGTGCCATATCCGAAATCCGTTCGAAGTGTGATCCTGTCGGAACAACCATAATGGCCGACTTTTCCGTATCGGTTCATTATGCAACAGGAATGAGTAAGCAATTAGGGCGGAATTAAAAGGTACGAAACTGATTACACTGATTCGAAGAGGGTATTCTACTTAGAGGGTTCGAAAAGTCGGTACAAGAACATTAAAACTTGTTGCACAAAGAACTGTCTTGTAGTTCAAAATCATAGTTTTTACTGTATAACTTGTTTTATTATTATATTGACCTACCATTTTTTGTATTTTCATGTAACTAAACCAATACATTTACAGAACCCTTGAAAAAGATGGCATAACCCATTGAAACGTCGTGCGTAAGAAATATACTTTCGTTTTAATCGCTTAGCAGACTGAAAGTTGAAAAAACCCTGTGTAGACGATTGCTTCTGTGTAGCTAAACGTGACTATATTGACACGATCGTTGCTTCCTTTCAATGAGTTTCACGAGAAGCTGATGCACTTTAGAAAATTAGGAGGACAACAAACTCAAATTTCTTGACATGACACCTAAACAGACGAACGGACGCTACTTGGACTACCATTTGGAAAGCTCGTTTCAACATAAACGCAACACGGCGATTGCGATTATTGATCGTGCAATCAATCTGACGTACGCTAGTGAATGACATATAACAATTATCCAAATTGATTCATAGACAAATTGTTAAAGCTAAGAACAGATAGACACTACAAGACCTTAAGACACGAAGAAAGACAAACACAAGACAAGAAATTTGTTTCTACACCCTACACATTCCGGGTCTGAGTGGAAACCTGTTAAAAATCCTAGACAAACACGGCATTAAATTAGCCTACCAACCACGTAACAAAATAAAACAGTATTTATTAAACCTAAAGATCAAGTCCCGAAAGAAAAAACAAAAAATTAAGTGTATGCAGTATCATGCCGCTCAGGCGTTGGGTGCATCTACGTAGGACAAACATGTAGGATGTTAGAATCCCAGCTAAACGAGCCTAGAAATAATATTAAGAAAAAGGAGACGAAAACAGGACTAGGAAAACGCCACCACATTGAGGAAGGACACAATTTTGACTTCCAGAATACCGAGATCCTGGAAAGAATTGACAACCAGGAGAGCAGAACGATCGCTGAGGTCTTCCATTTAAAGCTGCTAGGAAACAACATCACGCTGTAAACCTACAGCGTGAGTATGGTGGTATAGATGCAGCGTACAACGGACTAGTGTGCAAAATACGAACGTTGTCGAAGCGCACACAGCCGAAAAGAGCCGAATGACGTAATATGACGAAAGATTGATTGATTGATTGATTTGTCTTTATTAAAGAGACTTTCAGCCCTTGGCTATGACGAAAGAAAAAATCATAGGAATAGGATTTAGGATTAATTGATAAACCACAGTGGTGACGAACAAAGGTTTTGTGTAAGTGGGTGGTAATTTAAAATTGTAGACCAAAAGGAAGGTTGAACTAATTTGACTTAATTAATAACTGTTTACAGATCTGATGATGACTATATGAAGTAGGGTGAAACATTATGCCAGAACGATTTGGAAAGTCTATTTACACCGAAAAAAATCCACAATTCTGAAACATGAAACTCAACGGTCACCGAAACCCCACAAAGTAGTTTGGGTATCGCCGGAGGGGAAACGCAGTAATTTTCTCTCGGACGTGATGCACGTTCCGCAGTTTGAGTCCAACGTTATGCTTGTGAAGAGACTCTCCGCCAAGGATGCCATGCTCGTGCTGCATCCTCAAGGACCACAATGTGATTGCCGGCACGACCATGTCAGGAGAAATTGCGGACAGCTCACGAAGCTTTGCAGTCGAGTGCGATAAACCACAATCCTAACTGCTGGCGTACTTGGTATTGTATCCTTAGACATCGCGGGCCGGATGTGGCTTAGGCTCTGGGGAGGAAAGGGCTAGCCACTGGGATTCAAATCAAAGACTGGGACACTACGTAACGTGTGAATGCTGTCTGGAGGGTAAGATGGTGCGTCTACCGATTCCCAAGAGATCGAGGAACAAATCCATACAGCTTCTGGACATTATAGATAAGATTCCCTGTGTTACCTAAACGAGCTAATAACGATGCCCCAATTTCGTTGGATCCTATTTATGAGCGATGATGAGTGGGACGGCGATGATTGTAGTGAAGATGATTTCCGCGGCTTCGAGACAGCTAACGAAAACGACCATTCAATCGGGTAATATGGTCATCGAGCAGCAACTGCCTCTGGTTATCGAAGGACGGGATGAAATTAGTAGCACATCTGTTGTTCGTCGAACTATCCGTAGGACCAAAGAGATCGCACTACAGAGTTTCATGACTGTCCAGGAGTACTGCGAGTCTCATTCGATTGAAGAAGCTATGAAGTACCCTGACGGGAACTTCTGGATGCGCGCAATGGTGAAGGAGATTCAGTCATTGCTCGAGAAGTCGTTCCCTTGGTTGGAAACGGGTGTACACGAGGATTTCGGCAGGATTCAGTCCGCCAAAGGATTCAGTCAGAGATATGGACCGGTACGGTGTTGGCCCCCAGTGCGAAACAGGCGACTGTCCGCACACTGCTGTCAATCGCCAACAGAAGAAAGCTACCTACAAGTGAAACACGTAGACGTCAAATCGGCATACTTGTAAGGAGAGTTAGAAGAAACCATCTATATGAGGCAGTCGACTGGGTTCCAAACCGGTACCAAAAGCGATGTGTGTCTGCTGCGGAAAAGTTCAGATGGCCTGAAACAAGAGGAATGGATATGGAACCAGAACATTACAAAAGTGCTCCGGAGGTTGGGATACCTACCGATTGTATGTGAACGTCATGCTCATTGCATGTCAAAACGATGGGGATTGCGAACAGCCTGAAAGTGCAGTGCAAGCTGATCACTATGGGAGACGTCAACAACTATCTTGGTATCCGGATCAAACGATGGATGGACAATATCCCATGCAGCTATTCCAGAATACAGCAATAAGAGGACAAACCTATGCCACAGAAGGAAGATCTCCAAAGCCCAGTAGTTGCTTTGCTGTATGTTGCAAATAACCGGCGGTGGTGTCGCCATAGCCATAATTAAAAGGCTGAAAACGAGAGTATCGATGGCAATACGTGAAAAATTGTTGAGCAACTCAACGTAGAAGCAGTGCCTCTTAGTGACCGTGTTGTCTATCTTTATTGTTTACGTACAGACGTAGGGACGTAAGGTGATCGAAAGGTGGAAGCAGCACTTCGATCAGCATCTTAATGGCGTGGAGAACGTAGGCACGGGAGACCACGGCAACGGAGGAAACGATGACGCCCATGTAGCAGAAGACGAAAATGAACCAACTCCCACGCTGAGAGAAGTTAAGGATGACATTCATCAGTTCAAAACCAACAAAGGTAAGGATGGTATCGCAACTGAACTCATTGTGATGGGCCCAGAAAAGATGGTCACCTGTCTGCACCGGTTTATCAGGTATCAGGTATCAGAAGGCCGGCTCCAGAGGCACGTTATCCTCCATTTGGGACATTTGTGCCATCGCCATACATATGAGCCTATTTCATCATTTACCTGAGGGAGAATGGGACAAGGGATGAGAATTGGGAAAGGTAAAGGTGATGAAATAGGAAGGGGTGCCCTAGAAGAGGGAATGAACGCATAAGCGCAACGAGAGCTCATAGCTCATACCACAACGGGGTTAATCAGTGCCCTGAAAAGGACACTGTAAAACGCATAAGCGTACAAAGAGCCTATAGCTCATTGGAGGTAATTTGCGACGTCATGCGACTTTCAATATGACATAGAAAGGCACGACATCAAAAGCATCCTCAATATTCAAGAAATCACCCAAGCAAAAACTACGTTTGAGCGAGTGCTTTCTTGAAAACGTATACAACTTTATGTAAAAGAGTCACTGTGGACATCCCAAATTGGGAGACATGTGAGTTTACATGAACAGGCATGTCAGCCAGACGAACATCACAGATGTGATAATCGACAATGCATTCCGAGCATTTCAGAAAGAACGACGTAACCAGATAAATCTGGAACTTATTCCTTCTTTTTACAACGCACGCACCCTTTCGGGATAAAACTACAGAGTAATTTCATGCCATGAAAATACCAAATAGAAAACTACAAGAGTTCAAAACATGTTTGAAAAACTCAAATCCCTCTGGAGAAAAATAGGATAAAGCCCCATTTGCTCCAGGAGATTTGAAGTAAGCAGAGCTATTTAGTGCTCACTAAATCGATTCTATAGCTACAATCCTCGGGGTAGAAGCTAAAGATTCGTAGCTATACAAAAGACTGGTTTATCCCAAGATATTTAGAACTTGAACAGGTCCGAGTTCCATTCAGGAATACCTCTTGCGGTCCGCACAGACCGCAGAGGACAAGCTTCTTTCAAAGCAGTAGCTATGGTATACCACAATGAAGGGCGTTGTAATAACAAAACCATAATGAAACTCTCTTGGAGTAGCAAAGGAAGCGAGTTATCCATAAAATGTGATCGCAATCAATTATTACAGGTTCCCTAGCTTGTTGAGCAGGGACGCCTGAATACGCAAAGTTTGCGAAGGAACACTCCA
This sequence comes from Aedes albopictus, assembly GCF_035046485.1. NCBI lineage: Eukaryota > Metazoa > Arthropoda > Insecta > Diptera > Culicidae > Aedes > Aedes albopictus. Next base: position 10,303,319 of record NC_085138.1, read on the forward strand.
AAGTGCAAAAAGGTCAAATGGAGAGTCCTCATCTGACACATGACAATCAGTCAACTCATGACAAATTCTGCTCATGCAGAGTTGGATTAGGTGCAATTCTATGTTAAGTTAACCATGAACTGTACTACCTAAGTATTCCATCAAACTGAAGCATCTCAAATCAATGTTTGAGCTACTTCAGATGCCAAATATCAGCGAAAATATGCTGAAAACAAGAGCTTGCTTGAAGGCATCCATAAGGAAAGGTTGAAACATACTGTTAACGTTATTCTAAAATAGAGCATGCTCGAGGCACGACAGTTCACCTATAATGAAAAAAGCAAAGCTGGGTTCACAAGGTAACCTAAACAGAAGTTACCCTACGAAAATGAACTTTTTGAAGTAGATCCACTTGGGCTACATACGCTTTTTACGCTGAAAATTGATCTGAGGTTTCCTTGCCGTAGCCACTACCCAAACTAGACAGGATAACGCACTTCACAATCACAGCACAAAAAGGAAACATCAACGACGAACCAAATCGTGGTCAATTGAAAAACGCCAATGGCGAAAACGCATTAAGCGAACCCATATAGGCAGTAATGTAAGCTAATTAACAACATTTGAATAACCCCGCCCTTATTTAGCCTCAAATTTGAGACTTAAGAAGGACAACTGATTATCTCGGAGAAACGCAAGGTCCACTGCACCATTGCTCCGGTTAGCGCAGTAAGGGCGTAATACTGTGGAGGACGCCCTAATTCTCCACAGGCTCCGTTTGTGGTTAGGTTTTTATTAGACCCCCCTAACCATTCATTCTTTGGCACGGTAAGCATAAAGCCGCATAACACCATGAATTAGGGGTCACCTGTTTAGTGGACTCTTACCACTGGATCAGGCGGTCCGTAGAGTTATTCTTAGCCAATCGAGACAACCGCTACCGACACTACACAGCTATCTAGGCTGATCGGGAAAAGAAGTTAACATTGATGGTCAACTTCCAAACGAACCCGAACAGCCGGCGATGGTCACCTGTCTGCACCGGTTTATGGTCAGGATCTAGGAAACCGAACAGCTACCGGAGGAGTGGAAAGAAGGGGTAATCTGCCCCATTCACAAGAAAGGCGATCATTTGGAATGTGAGAACTTCAGGGCGATCACTATTTTGAATGTTGCCTACAAAGTGCTATCCCAGATCACCTAAAACGAATGAGTTCGTGGGAAGTTATCAGACTGGCTTCATCGACGGCCGGTCGACAACGGACCAGAGCTTTACCGTACGGCAAATCCTCCAGAAATGCTGTGAATACCAGGTCCCAACGCATCACCGGTTCATCGACTTCAAAGCGGCATACGACAGTATCGACCGCACAGAGCTAAGGAAGATTATGGACGAAAACGGCTTTCCTGGGAAGCTGACTTGACTGATTAAAGCAACGATGGACGGTGTGCAAAACTGCGTAAGGGTTTGGGGAAACTATCCAGTTCATTCGAATCTCGCCGGGGACTGCGACAAGGTGACGGACCCTCTTGTCTACTCCTCAAAACCGTGGGTGTGATGCGACGAGCCGGGGGACGATGTTCAATTTGTGGCATGCAGAGACGGTAGCAGAGCAGAAACGCGAAGCAGCAAAGGTCGGACTGGTGATGGATGCCTCAAAAATAAAGTACATGCTGGTAGGCGGAGCCGAACAAGACCGGATCCGTGTTACGATAGACGGCGAAACCTTCGAGGTGGTGGAGGTATTCGTCCACCTCGAATCCTTACTGACGGCTGACAACAACTTAAGTCGTGACATTCGAAGCCGCATCATCAGCGGGCTACAGAAGAACTACGGGCTCCAGAAGAAACTGCGGTATAAAAAGATTCACTCACGCACCAAATGCACCATGTACAAAACGCTAATAAGACCGGGCACGAGACATGAACCATGCTCGAGGAGGATCTGCAAGCACTCGGAGTTTCGAGCGACGACTGCTAAGAACGATCTACGGCGAATCCAATATCCAGAATCCAATAGCCGGAAGGACATGGTGGGCAGGGCATGTTGCAAGAATGCCGGACAACAACCCTGTAAAGCTGGTGTTTGCAACTGATCCGGTTGGCACAAGAAGGCGTTCAACGCAAAGAGCACGATGGGCGGACCAGGTGGATTGTGACCTGGCGAGCATTGGACGCGGAGGGCGGCAGCCACAAACCGAATATTTAGCGTACTACAGTTGACTCTCTACATCTCGATATTGAAGGGACCATCGAGATAGGGAGAGATCGAATTCAAGAACCAATTTGTAATGCACACTGGACTGAAAAATCATCCGTAACCAGGAAAAACCGTCAACAAACAGATGTCACTTAGACTTCCCAGAATGTTTTGTCCCTAAGAAATGAGATCTAGCAACCTGTAAAAACAACCTGCAAAAATTAACGAGATCGCATCGAGATAGAGAGATATCGAGATAAGGAGATATGGACATGTAGAAAGGTAAAATGTATGCAGATTGAAGGGACCGACCAAACCATCGAGATATCGAGGAGAGATATCGAGATGTAGAACATCGACATTAGGCCGTCCCTTATTTTGCAAAAATTGGAAATGTTATAAGTTCGTTAGTGGAAAATGATCATTTTCGCTAAGAAATGATCATGTCAAAATTTGAAGTCCGTATCTCAAGGCTAAGTGGTCCCTCAAGGGGCCTAAAGTTGTCAAAAATTGTATGGGACCAAAAAAACATGAAATTTTTTTCGACAAATAAATACGCTATTCTACTAAAACCGGTGATTTTAGGACCCTAAAGGGCCAAAAATGTGCTTAGATTTGCGATATCTCTACTCGTTTTTGAGTTATTGAACAAAACAGGGTAAGTTTCCTTCGGAATCTAAAAAAAATGGTCAAAAATGCTGATTTTTCAGTTGTTTTTTGTCAATATCTCGGAAACGACTAGAGATATCGCAAATCTAAGCACATTTTTGGCCCTTAAGGGTCCTAAAATCACCGGTTTTAGTAGAATAGCGTATTTATTTGTCGAAAAAAATTTCATGTTTTTTTGGTCCCATACAATTTTTGACAACTTTAGGCCCCTTGAGGGACCACTTAGCCTTGAGATACGGACTTCAAATTTTGACACGATCATTTTTTAGCTAAAACGATCATTTTCCACTAACGAACTTAAAACATTTCTCAATTTTGCAAAATAAGGGACGGCCTAATCGACATGTGGAGAGTCGACTGTATTGTTGATTATGTCTTTTCTTAAATGTATCACAGAACAGATGTGTATCTTCGAACAAATTTGAAGTTTCGAGGTGGAAGTCGTGAAATTGTCATTTGGAGAACTAGATTGGAATGAATTTCCATGAAAAAATAAAAAAATCATCAAAGCGTGCTACGTCGTCTCCCTATGCTCGCTGTAGGAAAAAGCTTGACTTCTACCACCAGGTTCGCTAGTGTTGAACTATCAAACGAGCAGTGCTTTTCGTGACGAAGATTCACCCCCGTGAATGTATGTTACTTACAAAGCGTCTATCACGCTTTCAAGCCACTATGCTACTGCATCATCTCCAGAGTAATCAACACACAATCTGTCATTTAACGCATGGCATCTACGCACCAACGTGAAACCTCTGCCACACGGCCATTTCTGAACAACGCTCCCCAGACGTAACGGTGAGCAAGCGAATTGCGTCATTATTGTCCATATTAACCTGCAATCTGACGTACCATGCGCCATTCTCGCATGAAAATAGAGGATCTCAAACATTCGCACACTAAAGATGCTTGTGTAAGTGTAGCATTGAAGGGATACCTCTATAAGGTGGATGAAGAAGTCCATAGATGCATTGTGCGAATTGTGTCTCTATCAATTAAAAAAAAAACTTCATTTCCAGGCAAAATATGCAATAGCACTAACTATCAAAATGAATCAATTTCCAATAAGTCTTATTTAACAAGATACCTGCTATAATTGGATTAATTAGGGGTTCTCAAACTTTTTCAGCTTGCGACCCACTTTTGATTGTTATTAAATTCGGCGACCCACCAGCACATATTTTCAAAACAAACGTCATTTTAGAAAATTTGGGTTGATTTTTTTGATAAACCTACGTTACATAGCCTTAAACCGTTAAATTTTTAAGTTTTTTTTTTCAATTTGATGTGTGCTTTTTTGGATAGGTCATAATAAAGTAAACATGATCAGTTTCAATATATTCCTTGTTTAAGGAATTTAAAATATGTTTGCAAGTTTCTTTTACATGACAAAACATCAGTTTTTTGGAACTCTATCACACATTTTTTTTCAATAAAGAACACATAAAAATTACACAGAGTCGTTGAAAATATAATGCCAGTGAATCGCATCGGGGAAATTTGAAGGTTTTCTTCAAATGAAAAGAAACAAATTCAAGCATTTTGTAATGTGATATATAGGACAAAAAAAATTATGTCATTATTTATGAGATTTTCCTAATAAATCCAAAAAGATCGGGTTGAAAGTACTTTTCCACATATACGGTGTTTATTTAAACACTTTTTCCAAACCTGTTCAGCTGTTATGATTTCTGTAAAAAAATAGATTATCAAAATTTATCAAATCAGAATTTTGCAGAAGTTAAACTTTATCGAAAAAAAATAAATAAAAAACGGTGAAAATTAACAAACGTTCACTGGTTTCTTGTCGAAATTTGTTGAACTTTTGGTATTTCAAAAATTTTCTGGAATTTTAACTGCTGAACTACATGTGTAAATTTAACGGAAAATCTTGACTGTAAACAACTTGAACCCATTTTTTAGAGAACGCATAGTTTCAGACCGCAAAAAGTAGTATCAATTCGATTTTTTCCAGATTCAGATTAATAATTCAAAAAGTTTGAATATTATTAGGGAAACATTATTTCTAGAAATAATTCAGGCGATTCTACAAGAGAATATTTGTAAATTTTTAAATGGCCAAAAAAAGTTTTGGCATAAGTTAATTTATACATTTTTATTATGATATCGACAAAGGTTTCGCGACCCACCAAAAATCAGCCCGCGACCCACCAGTGGGTCGCGACCCATAGTTTGAGAAACGCTGGATTAATTTATTTCAACACCCATTGTATTATCTTTTACGACCCCAACTAACAGCACTTTTTTGCAATTTATCTTACTCTCTATTTCCATGACCCATCAAAACCAACAAAAACAAACGCCAATCTTCTCGCCTCTATTACTACTACCTGAACCGACCCGGGAATCCAATCTGCTGGCAACGCTTGCAACCTGAATGGTGGTCGCTTTGATCGGTCGGCACCGCAGTCTGGCTGTGTTGTGTGGCGGCAGGCATAGCTTAGCTCAGCAGCCAGCAGTAAGCAGAAGTGTCAAACACGGTGGAGCCGCATCAGTCAACTTGTACGTACGGATGTTATTGTTGTTGGTGTCGTTGTTGTTGTTGCATTTGCTATTGCCCCGCCGTTGTGTGAGTGAGTAGTGTAGTGCGGTGCCGTGTTCAACATGTGCCAGAAGAAGTAGAAGCACATATCTCGGGTCTGTCTGGAACGCGCGCGCGAGTGAACGGAAAGGCACAACCAGTCGTCGTCATTCGAGTTGGCAGGCGGTTAGTAGTAGTAATACCAACAACAAGAAGGAGGAAGCAGAAGAACAACAAGAAGGAAGAAGAAACACGGGAAGAAGAAGATAAGCGAGGTGGAGAGAAGATTGCAAAGTGAATAAAGAAGGCAAAAATCTAGTGAAATAAAAAAAAGAGTGAAGTAGAAAAGTGTCCAGAAGGGAAAGGAAGAAACGAAGGAGGCTATGGCTATAAAATTTGATAGATAAGGAATCTCTCTATTTGGTGTGAATTTTGATCAACGAATTGTATGCTTCTGCGTTGTTGGTGAACGGCCTACTTTGGGCATTTCGAAAGGATAATAATTAGTGGAAGATCTCTCCAAAGAGGGAGGAAGAAAGAAGAAACCAGATTAAAGGCGTTCGTTTCCACGGGGGAACCGGAGAAGTTCGGCAGCTAAGTGTGTGAGCAGAAGGCAAATCTGCCAGGATTAGGCTCCAGAAAGTGAAAACGAGGTGAGTTTTTTTTCTTCTACGTTCTCTCTACGTTGTGTGTATGGACGAAGCTGTCAAAATTGCACGCGGTGTTCCCTAGATCGTTTTTATAAACGAAATAAGCTCCATCCCTTCGGTGCTCACCAGTCGTTTTCTGACACTCCAAGTTTTAAAAAATCGTGGGCATCTTTATTTAAGCGCGCTTGTATGTTTTCATCATTTGAGAAAGGAGGACTTTCGTATTTTCGGCCGTTTTGTTCTCTCCGTCATGGTTTTTTTTTTTAACTTATTGAACTCAAAATTGGCCTCAGATCTTTCTCAAACAAGCTTTATACAATTATACGACTAAGTTTCAAGCAATTTGACCGACAAAAACCCCTCATGACGAAAAGAATAATACCCTTCGTCACCCTCTATAAAGTCAAATTTTAGGAGATTTCTCTCTTTGATAGCTGACAAGATTCGCTTCCTGGAGTGATCCTTAGAAGATATACTGGTGGAATCCGTTGACGGTGTTCTGAAAAAAATCCGGGAATATTCTGGAAAACCTTCTATTGATTGTTGGAAGAATCCTAAAAAATGTATAAATTCTTGAAGTAATTCCTGGTAGAATCTATGAACACATTGTTAAGCAAAGAGAGGAATTCCTGTAGGTATCTTTGAAAGCATTCCCGGAGCAAGCTTTCCAAGATCATTGGAGGAATTGCTAGAAAAATATTTGGTTTATCGAAATAATACTTTGAGAAATTCCGTGGGAGATTAATTGAGGAATCCTTGAAAATAATCCTGGAAGAATTATTGAAGGAATTTTCAAAAGAGCATGAGCATTGGTGACCGTGCAGTTTGTAGTTACTACTCCGTGGAAGAATTATTGAAGGAATTTCTAAAAGAACTGTTGAAGTGGTTTCTGGAGAAATAGCCGTAGGAATTGACATACATTCTAGAGAAATCACAGGGAAAATCTTTAGAAGAATTCCTGGATAAATATCTAGAAGAATTCTTGAATGAAATTTTGGGGGAATTTTTTAATCAATCCATTTAGAAACAATCCTTGATGAAATTTTTATAGAAGTTTATGGAATGTTTATAGAAGTAATTCCAAGTAGGACTTGAAGAAATTGAAAAACTCTTGGAAGAATTCTTGAAGATAATCCTGAATAAATCCTTGAAGGAATATATGTAAGAACCCTGAGAAGAATTCTCGAACGAATCCGTGGAGAAATTTCTGAAAGAATTCCGGAAAGATTTCTTCAGAAATCTCGAAGAATGCGGAAACATGCTTTATTAGGTGGAGACATGAAAAAAATCACCCCGGATAATCCAACCATTTGTTTTTACATTTCACTAGCTGTGTTGAGGAAATTTCCCCCGGAATTCCTTTTAGGAATTCGCTCATTACCTCAATCAGTGGATTACTCCAGAAATTTCATGTTGAAGATTCCAACAGAAATATTATCTCGGGACTCCTCCACATATTCAAACTGTCAATTTGCTACTCTGAAAATACCAGCTTGAATTTATTTTAGATTTTGTGGTAGCAATTACTCAGAGATGTCTTTCTGGGGATTTCTCCAGGAATTCCATCTCGGTTTCATCAGAAATTCCTTCTGCAGATGCTTCCAGGTTCACCATCTTTGGATTAATCTGGTCCATTTAGGAATTCCATCTTTCGAATGCTGTAGGGATACCTTCTTGGACTCCTGCAGGAAATCTTGCTGACGATTCCTCCAATGAGTTCCTTTTTGGGGATTCGACCGCGTATGCCTTCTGTGGATTCCTCTAGAATCTTTTACAGATGTTTTTCAAGAAATTTCTCCAGCAAACCCTTCAAAAGCCCCTGTAGGGACTCCTACGTAAGTTCAGTCTGGGATCCATGAATTCGATCAAGCGATTTCTCCAGGAACTCCTGTAAGACCCCTAGAAGGAAGTTTTGAAGCTCTTAGGAAAAACTTCGCAAAGATTCTCATGAGGAACTCTTGAAAGATTCCTATAAAGAACTCCTGCAAGATTTCCAAAACAAACTTCTGGAGGATTTCCATAAGAAATTCTTAAAGGATTTTCAGAAGGATCTTCTGGATGATTCACTGAAATAATTTCTGGAAAATATCAAGAAGGAGCACCAGGAGGCCTCCCAGAAGGAACTTCTGAAGAATTTTAAGAAGAGTCTAGAGAAGGAGAACTCATGGGGAAACATTGGACGATACCCTGACAGATTTTCTGGAAGAATGCTAGAAGGAACTCCTGCTGAAATGACAGAAAAAAATACTTTAGAAAGAATTCCAGGAAGAGTTTTTGGAGGAATCACAGAAGGAACTTTTGGAGGAATGCCAGAAAGAATTTGTGATGCAATTTCAGAAAATAATATTCAAAGAATTCCAGTAGGATTTGTTGAAGAAACCCCTGAAGTAATTTCAGAAGGAATGTCTGGGTGAATCTCAAGAGCAACTCTTGGATAAACTGCAAGGTAAAAACCCAGAATACATTACAATAAAGGGGAATTATCCTTCCTATTGCATCACGTTGGGAATAGCTCGTTGACGTAGTATACGCTTGGGTCAAAAAATTACCTAATGCCAAAGGAAGCTTATAGGAGACACCTTGATTGGCCCCAAAACTAACTCCTATATCTAAAATAACTCCATATGAAAGTTCAGGTGTGCAGGATCTATTTATTCGGAAGCTTCCCAATGAATTACAAGAGATAATCAAGCGGATTTGTATGAGTTAATCTAGAGGAGGCACATTCTTGGAAGAATCCCAGAAATAATTGAACTTTCCAAGGGATCCGTAAAGGAAGAATCTTAGAAGGAACATATGAAGAAGTTCCTCACGGAAGCAGGAAACATAACCTTCTTTGGATTTTAAAAATTGCATTCCGGGAGATGGATAATACCGGGATGTTTGTCGTGACGGGTAATGTAACTGTCTTATGCGTCACTCTTGCGCATCATATATATATATAATCCCAGCGTTGTCTGTCTGTCCGTAACGCTTTGAAATGTTTCACCATAGCTATATCAAACTTTTGAGATGTCTAGTACTTCCTGGAAGTTATTGGACTCTTCAGATATAATCATAAGATGAACATTCTGAAATGTTCTGGAACATCAAAATGCTTAACACTTCCGAGAACTATTTGGAAGTTACTGCAAGTTTCAGACAAGAAATAACGTTCTGTAATGTTCTGGAGTATCAAACTTCTTAAACTTTCGAGGTGTGTACTTGGAAGTATACTTTCAGGCGTTTTCGATTTCAAGAACATTCACCCATTCAATGGGCAAAAACCCTACAACAGTTGGCTATGGTTAAAAAGTATATACATGATAGAATAAATTCTGGCGCTTCTGATAAGTCCAATGCTGAGTGAAATGTTTCACATGTTTATTGATACACTAGCTTCTGAGGAGAAGCTTTCTCAATTGTTATTCTAGAGGTTTCAAGAATCTCCCTGATGGATAAAATTTTTCTTAATTTATAGTCCTGTTCAACGACGTAGGTTGAACTTGCTCGAACTTGCTCCATCCCGCTCTTTCCCGTTTGTTGACAAATGGGTAAGAGTAGGATGCAGCAACTTCGAGCAAGTTCAACCTACGTCGTTGAACAGGACTTATGTTAGAAAATCAAAAACAGGTGCATCAAAATAGGGCTGCGTGAAATAAAACCCGGAGTTGTCTATCTGTCCTCCCGTCACACTTAGCAAAGTTTCACTGATATATTACATGTATAGTGGTATGGTGGAAATAGCATTGTGTGAACTAGAGCAAACAGAATAAGGAAAAGAAAAAGCAAAAAACAAAATAGGAAGTAAGATGAGGTTTTAAAAACTGTTCCAGAACTTTCCACGAGTGCTCGAGATTTTTCTTTTTTTTTTTACAAATGTTTGAGAGGTTTCCAAGCATAATGGAATATTCGATTAGATAACAAAAAAATTCTGGAGCTTGCCAAGAAGATGAAGAACAAGTTTCTACAATATTCTAGAACATTCTTCGGAGGAATTAATTAAATATGCATTCTTTTCATAATTGGAAGAAATTTCCGAACTTTCCAAAGCAAGGAAAAGAAGATATTCTAGGATATATTTCGATGGAATGAAGAGACATATAAATTGAATGTTCTTGAACTTATTTCTTAAACTTTTAAGAAATTTCTGGAGCTCTCCTGGGAGAAGAAGATGAAGATACGCATGATTTTGAAATATTCCTAAACATTCTCAGATGAATAAAAATACAATTTTTTTTAAAAAAGAATGGAATACAGGGCTGTTACAACAGTCGCGGATTTCGCGGTTTTCGCGAAAATCGCGATTTTCGCGGATTTGTCGCGGATTTATGTACCACGACGCGGATTTCGCGGATCCTTGAAATTTGGTCGCGATTTTCGCGGATTTGTCTGATTTAAGTCACGCATTTCGCGGATGCCTATCTTTATGGCAGTTGTAATTTATTTTAAACCATTTTGAATTTCTTTTAAACTTATGTATTTCCATCGAAGCTTCCGTCAAATGTTATATTTTGCAGCTTCAAAGTAGTTTCTGTTTTAAGAAACTTTCAAAACTACAAAATATATTGAAAGTCGCAACTTTATGCAAATTTCTCCTAAAATTCAAAAGTTTTTTAAATGAAATGACAGCAGATACATACCACGAATGTTTGCGAAGAAAAGGTCATGCAATTTTGTTGTACCGATCTTATATCTTCGTGAGAAAAACAATATGAAAAAAATAATGGTGTCTCTACAATTTCTCTAGATTTTGATAAAATTTCCCAGAGATCGTTTTCTCTATAAATTAAAAAAAATGGTTGAAATTCTCTGCTTAGATATCGCAACTTCGATTTCAGATTTGTTGTCCTGTACCTATAGGTTTATATATCCAGGATTGATATCTTTCAATTTGGTTCTGTGCTCCACTATGGGTGATCAGGACTAAACATTCCAATTTCGAAAAAAATAGATTATACTGAAATTTTCGTAAAAACAGGGACGAGCAAAGATTTACTTATAAATGCATCGTTTCAGTTCATGTATTTATAGAATATTCATAGTTTAATTTTGTAAATTGAATAACAATAGAAGCTTTTGTCATAATTAATTTTCAAACTATTCGCATAAATTACTTATTTCCGTGTCTTTCTATACAACTTTATATGAAAGTTATATAATACACAAACATAAACTATTTTATGCAATTCAGTGTAATCATTTCTATTTTATAAGAATCATTTTGGTATCATAATGATCAACTTTCCCGCCCTTGTACTTTATGCAACTGAAATGACTTGCAGAATGAAAAATAGTTGCATAAAATGTTGTATGTAACTCGTTGCAAAACTCGATTTTTTCAGCACTCTTCGTATTTATCGTGCGTACCTAGTAGTTAATAAAATAGGACAACTTTGATGGTCTGCTTCAAAGGTTATCACAACTTTAAAATTACATTTTCTCCTGTGACTAAAATAGCTCGGCTCATAATCCATTTTTGTAGGAAATAGTTCTTCTTGTCCAGCAACGTCGTTATTTATATCTGCTTAACCAAGGTTAAAAAACGTTGCCGTTGCTTAACCAACGTTAAAAAAGTATGGTTGCTCCTAGGCCCTGAGCCATTCGGCGGGATCTGTTTCGATTTCGGCTGCTCTGTAAAATACAACTGAGCGAATTTATGGTAACTCGAATCACATCAAACTGGAATGTACTTCCCCCTCCAAGCCAATCCAAGCGGCTCGTCATGATGAACCCCAAGAAAATCCAACAACTATTCGGTCTCAGCATCTACACCGGTCTAATAACTGGACACTGCCCCTGCAGATACCATCTACAAAAGATCGAAGTAATCCTAATTGTCGCTTCTGTGACGATGAGACAGAAACATCAGAACATATCCTCTGCTATTGCAGTGCACTCACCTATCGTAGGTTCAAAGCTCTTGACAAACCCTTATTAGGGCTTGCTGTCATATGAGTCTTATTCCCCAAGGACGTGGTTGGCTTTATAAAGCTAGTCTCACCAGAATGGGGGAACACACTGTTATTCATCAATAAGCTGGTCTTGAATTCAATCGATATTAAGGTATCCCAGCAACAAACATGTTATTGAGATACTTCACAGAAAAATGGTTTATCATAAAATAATTTTAAAATCTGGTATCGCGTCCAGAGATAGTTGTTCCTGAAGCTTTGGGAATCTCAATACGTTTTCTGTAATAACACAAACAAAGGTGGCCGAAAAATGTGGCCCTAATGAAAAATCGTTGAAAACTTCATAGGAACTTCGAAACTATTCTTAAAAACATGTCATTATTCAGTACAAAATCTGGTTCAATATGAAATTTGAATATTCATGTTCGTGTCGCGGATTTGTTTCTCGAGTCGCGGATTTTATTTCCGAAGTCGCGAATTTCGCGGATGATATTTTGGGAATTTTGTAACAGCCCTGGGAATATTTAGAAGTTATTTGTTCCGAATACGAATAAATTTGAGGAATATTCCTGTGAGAATCAGAAGATGAAATCGAAGATTCATGAACATTCCCGAACATTCTTCGTAGGAATCAAACCAATAACATGCTCAAATATTTACCACGAAAAATAGCGCATTGAATTCGGACGAACCTGCCAAACAAAGACGAAGGAGGTAGTAGGATATTCTAGAACACTTAAGAGGAATAAATATAGTTTATGAATTAAGTTGAAGATAAACTTAAAACGCAAATCAAACTTTTTAACATTAAGCCATTAAGACAATTCTCGGAATTGCGTAAACGTGGCTAGCCACGTAGGGTCAGCTAGTATGAAAGAATACAGAAGAAAGATAGAGCTACTATTTACGGTTATTAAAAGTTGGGTCTGCCATATTGATTTTAGCCGGCATCTTATTTTTATACCAAAACTTGTTGGCAACCGCCGATTTTCAAAATTTTTGCATCAATTGAAAGCTGAGACTGTTGTTATACATAACACATCAAAACATTATAGATGTCTTTTTTCCTATCAAAAGTTATGTGAAGTTTTGTAAATCAAGCCACGTTTTCTCCATACGTTTCCATGCGCAACTCCTTTTTGGTGTTGTAAGCCTAAACCTACAGCTTTTCATTAGTTGGTTTATTATCTAAATTCGTGTTCGTAAACACTGCGAAATAACGCTGCAATTGTGTAAACGACCGATACCTGGCCGAGTGCTCAAAAGTGACATGATGTTCAAAACAGCAAAAAACCTTTTAAAGGCGAAAAATACATTACTTTTAGATATGTTGTGTATAAATGTCTTAGCTTTCGATAGATGAAAAATTTTGAAAATCGGTGGTTGCCAGCATGGTGAAAAAAAGTTTTGGTATTAAAATAAAATGGCGTCAAAAATCAATATGGCCGACTGAACTTTTTTATAACTGTAAATAGTAGCTCTATGTTTCCTCTTTTCAATAACATTTCGTTTTGAGGTGGTTTTAGGAATAATTATCGGTTTATAACGGTTTAAATCAAATCGAGGGGACTGCAAAAATTGTTGTGGCTCTAACTAACGAGGAGTCCATCAATTTGAGTTACCTAATGCATTTTCCTTACTTTTTTGGCAAGGTTTTTTTAGAAAATCGCCAACTTAAGCATTTTTAAAGACAAGGTGTAAATAGTGGGCCGGTCTAAGCGAGAATTATTCATATTGCATTGTTTTACAGCCTAAACCTGCATGAATATGAATCAGCTGCCACTTTTCCATCCATCTTGAATTTTAGATCGCCATCTTGGGTGTTGTGGTCACAATTTTTTAACTCCTAAATTTCATATAAAACCATGAGCAAGGATACAAAATTAGGCGTGATTTAATGTATCGCATGATAGGATTTTGTTCAGTTTCATATTTGGCCACTTTCTCAATTGACTATAACTCCGGAACGTCTGGACCAATTTGAATCATTTCCAGTAGCAAAAATGCACAATGTTTTATAAACCCTTTTTATGCTCTTTAATTATTGAGGATATAGAGCAATGATGTCTATAGCAAAGTTGATAGGTATGATCTGCATCATATTTTGGCAGTTTGAGTTTTCGGAATAATCCTCCTAAAAGTGAGATATAAAAGTTATTCCTTGATCTATGCAACTATCAATCCCTCCCTACTAACAAAATTCCTTCCCGTGACAACTGTGGAGGGTCCAGTAGTACATACAACCTCTAGTAGCAACGGTTGTCGAACTAACATTCCTTCCCTTCCTCGGTAGACGTAAGGACGTGACCAGCGCCGTTATTGACCCAATAAAGTTTGAGCTCTCGAAACGTGTACATTGAGGATGGTGACAAATCCCAAGCCCCCAGCCTATTGGTTCTCTGTGCAATTTCGCTAGCTCAGGTCAATCACGGAGTAGCAACTACGAAGTGTACGGTCACCAATGCTCATGCTAAAAGTGAGATTTAAATGTTTTTTACACCAATGGAGATAGATAAGATATCTGTCTCTGAAAATTAATCCTAAAACACGTTTTTCAAGCAAAACATGCATGTGTCAATTTTATAGAACCATACAATGCTCTGCTAAGTTGTTTGTATCAATAAAATATTATTGGGGTGAACACTGATATGATGGAAATTCAATTCTATAATAACGGTCTGAAGCGCACCGTGTGCACTGTGTAGCTTCGTGTGCGAATAAATAAGTCCACCCCACATCGGATGGTGACAGTAGGCGGTGACCCAAAGTGTTTATCTACCAGAAGTGAGAACGGGTTACTTTGTTATGGATTCAGGGTGCTCATATTCTAATACGGTTCTCTGAAGTGCGAAGATTTTTGTTTTGGAATCCGATGTTCCGTTCCTACTGAGTGTGAGGTTGTGTTTTAAAAGTTAAACGTCATTCCGGATTCCGGAAGCAACGGCAAACAACATCCCACCAGGAAACGGCGGCACCAGAGCAACAGCAGCAAAAGTGGTGTAATAGCAGTAGTGGTGGCAGCCAAATAGCCGAAGCAGTAGCGTAGCGGCTCGATCGTGGTGAGACGAAAGCACAAAATACTCACACAGCCTCGTACAAATATAATATACATAGTAGTATACTAACAGCTTTGATGAGCTGTGCTGTAGGATCACAGACTTCTGGCTGCTGGCTAGTCGACTTGAGCTAAGCTGTGCAGGCGTAAATTCACATCGGGATGGTAAATTGGGCTGTAAACATGGCTCACACCATGGTGGTACACAGCGCTCAGTCAATGCCCCCTTCGTTTGGTTGGGTTGGGCTGGGAAAGGAAGGTTGACGAAGTCAGCAAGCCTCCGAGTCGAGAGGTGCAAGGTTTTCCTAGAACAATCGCCATGGGTTGTCGTTGTTTTGTCTGGCCTTGCTGGTATGACGCAGCAGTCAGCAAAAAATATAAAAGAGATATGCTAGATCGTCCAGGTTTTGCAATATCCGGTTAGTTACACATTGTTGGTACATTTACAAAGAAGTCGGCCAGTTGGCATGCATCGTAATCGAATCATACTTGGAAAACAATATGATTATATACTCTGGAGATTTGTGCGAATGACTCAATCGAGGTAGTCAAACACTAATTTTGAAACCAGTGAAAGCAAAAAATCATTTCTATTTGTTTGAGATTTAAAGTTAACTTATCTTTATTTTACTAAGCTGGAAAAGGCCACTTATGGGCCACGTAGACTAAATTTGATAATTTCGTAGGAGGATTCCCTAGTAGACCTTGGTCTAGTAACAATTTGAAAATGTGTATGAACCTTAGACTTGGCTTGGCTGTTTGGCTTCCCTGGAGGATTTCCTTAAGAAATTACAGCTTCTGAAGAAATAAAAAAAAATCCTGAAGGTAACCACACAGTAATTCCGGTAGTAATCTTCTTAAAAATGTTGGCTGGAATTCTCAGAGGAATCCTTGGAGGACCCCTTCTTCTTCTTCTTCTTCTTCTTCTTCTTCTTCTTCTTCTTCTTCTTCTTCTTCTTCTTCTTCTTGGCGTAACGTCCTCACTGGGACAAAGTCTGCTTTTCAGCTTAGTATTCTATGAGCACTTCCACAGTTATTAACTGAGAGCTTCCTCTGCCAATGACCATTTTGCATGCGTATATCGTGTGGCAGGCACGAAGATACTCTATGCCCAAGGAAGTCAAGGAAATTTCCTTTACGAAAAGATCCTGGACCGACCGGGAATCGAACCCGTCATCCTCAGCATGGTCATGCTGAATACCCTCCTCGGCTATATGGGCCCTTGAGGAGGACCCCTTAGAAAATGTAAAAAAAACCCGATGGTATTTATGGAAAAATTCCGGAAGGGATCATAGGAGGAATTCCGATAAATATGTCAGAAATATAGGGAACTCCAACAGGAATTGTTTATGGAATCCCAGTAGTTCTTCTAAGAAGAAGTTTTGTGTACAAATAAAGGAGAAGTTTCTGAAATAGTTTAATGGAGAATCCTTGGAGCAATTCCTTTAGGGGGCGTCCATAAATGACGTAGCTTTTTAGGGGGGTGTTTGAGATTTTGTGACGATAGGGAGGTAGGGGTTTATGATATGCTACGTAGCTTGCCTTTTTTTAAGTTTTTCGGAATTAATAAAAACTCTACTTGCATTAAGTATCATAATCCAGTAAATAGAAAAAATGTATATTGCATGATTTTTTTTTTTTCATTCACATCAATGCAAATAACCAATAATGGAGATTTAAGGCAGCCTCATTTCATAAGACATGCAGCTATCTGACGCAACAACTTTATCTGAGAAAATGCTTTTGAAATCCTGCGTAAAGAATAATGTATTGTGTTTTGCAGACAAAAATCAATTTCGCTTAAATGCTTCTCACGATCAATAGTTTGTTGCTTGCTATAGAGCACTGCACGCCGCTAGGGTTGCAAAGAATTTTTTTTTCTAAGTTTTTGACATTATGGCACTTCCTTGAAGAATTTCTCCAACAATTTCTTATGGAGCTCCTCTAGCAGCTTTGTAAGGAATTTCTCATGGTGTTATTTATACTTTATAGGTTTCCCCAACAGGAGAAGGATAACATTTCCACAGAAATTCCTAATGGGAATCCCAGAAAAAAAAAAACTTCTGAAAACATTCCATTGAAGAATCTCAGAAGGAACTTCCAGAAGAATTTCAGAAGGAACTTCTGGAGGGATTTTGAAAGGAAATCAGAGAAATTTAAAAAGAAACTCCGTGAGGACAACACGGAACACGGAAAACTTTTTTGGCAGAATCCAGGAAGGAATCACTGAAGGAATCCCGAATGTAACTTTTGGGGAATCCCGGAAGATTATCTGGATATAACTCCTGGTTAAGTCTAAGAAAGAAAATCCTGGAGGAATTTCAGAAGGAAAAATAAGAGGAATCCGTAAAGGGATTCCTCGCTGAATTCTATGGGAATGGAGGGATGCCAGAAAAAGTTTCTGGAGGAGTCCCGGGAAAAAAATCCTGGATAAATTCTAGAAGGAAGTCCTCAAGGAATTCCAGAAGAATCCAGGAACAAATTCCTGGAGGAATCCCTGAAGCAATTCCTGGGAAGGCTTTTAAAGAATGCCGGTGGGGTTTCCTGCCGAGATCTCGGAATAAATATCTGAGTAAATTCCTGAAGGAAATCATGAAGGAACTCCTGGAGGAATTCCGAAAGGAACTTCTTTGGGAAACACAGAAAGAAGATCTGATGGATTCTCAAAAGCAATTCCGGTTAAAATCCCTGAAGAGATGTCCGAAGAAAGTGCTGATGGAAGAGAGGAGAAGAAAACCTTGAAAGAACTCTTAAAGGAAAACAATAAGGAAGAATTTTCAAATGGAATCCCAAAGGAAATTCTTGGAGAAATCCCAGAAGGAAGTCCTGCAGGAATTAAAAAATGAGGAATTCTCAAAAACGGGAATCCCAAAAGAAACTCCTTGAGGAATTTCAGAAGAAACTCCGGCAGGGTCCTTCAAATGCCGTGGTGAATTTTATTCAAATGAAACCAATTTGATATTCTGAAGAAATTTATTAGTGAACAAACTAATATCTTCGGAAGAGCTCAAGCTAATATGGTATTTAACCATTATTGGAAGCATTAATTTCCTGTTCTTCGGCATCAAGCAGAACGGTAGGTGGTTCATTGGGTCATAAGCTTTGGTGATAATCTCCACTGGTTGCACCTATGGTCTGATCCTGGCAGTCCGCAATGTTTTTTTTTTTTTCTATTTTTGTTTTTTCATAATATTCTATAAACATACAAGTTTTAATTGAATCACAGAGAACAGACTAACAGACATCTAGGCTAAAAAAAAGACCATTCAGAATGTTGTGTAAGGATTAGAATCTTCACTTGAGTAAGGTTGCAAACCAATACACGGTGAAAACACTAACGTCGCCAAACATCATATTGCCACAGTCAGTGGTGAATTGAAAAATTTGAAGTGGTGAATTAAATTACTATGGGTAATTAGCCGATTGCAGCGCCACGATGTTGCCACTTGTGTTACCGATAAAATATTCCTTACACAAAATTCAGATTAGACTTGGATGTCTGTTCTCTGTGATTGAAATCAGATCTTAATTTTGAGTTTTTTTTTTGTTTTTTTTACATGATTTTTTTAGGGGGGTGGGGTGTTTAAGAAGCTACGTCATTTATAGAGGGGGGTATCTGAATTTGTGACGAAATGCTACGAGGGGGGATGGGTTATTAAAAATCGCTTAAAAATAGCTACGCCATTTATGGACGACGCCTTAGACTGATACGCGCAACGCTGGATGGAGAAAAATAAAGTATTCGGATCGCAGACGAAGTATCTACATCGTTTGTGACCTTGGATAGACTGAAGCAGGTTGATACTCTTTCCAATTTGCTGTTCAACATTGCACTCGAAGGAGGGATTAGGAGGTCTGGTGCGCGATCCCTACCAGGCTTGTAAACATTCGACACTTTTCACTACCTTCGTTTTGTTGCCGCGGTCGGGTGTCAGCTTGCTTTGTTTCATTCGAGCGCGACCGCTACCTCTTACACACAACACGAGCGGCAGAACGAAGATCAATAAACAAAAAAGTGGATCAAATCAACGTCGTCTGACACGATGACATTTGTCTAATTCCAGCTTTTCGATAGATTTCAGCCAATTTTGATTAAGATTGGAATAACATTAGTTTATTCGTGTGTGATAAATCGATAACGACACATACATTTATCCAAAACAGCTCTCTTTATGGGAAAGACAGGAATAACAAAAACCGAACCATCTCCCGAAGACGCAATCGTGGTCAAGCGCATTCATTCGACATTTTTGTTCCGTACAGTAGTTTGATCGCTTTTGTTGCGAATGTTGGAGACAAAGGAAGCCGAATATCGACAAAA
Source organism: Aedes albopictus (assembly GCF_035046485.1). NCBI lineage: Eukaryota > Metazoa > Arthropoda > Insecta > Diptera > Culicidae > Aedes > Aedes albopictus. The sequence goes on from NC_085138.1 coordinate 10,322,627, forward strand.
AGGTGTCAAAGACTGTGATCGCTAACAAGACTGATCCCTACACGCTCGGGGAAACTGGTGGAACATCGCCAAAGACCGATGGTGCTCTACTATTCGTTTTCGGCGTTGGAGTAAATTTATTTTGTAGCCAACAAGGTATCAAGGTAGGTATACTGTCATGGATTCCTTCCGGGATTCCCTTAGGTATTTTTCCGGGAATTCTTAAAGGATATTTCCCGTCATTCCATCAGTCATTCCTTCGTCGATACCTCCCGGGATTTCTTCATGTATTTTCCCCGGGTTTTCTTTAGAGATAGTTCCCAAGATTCATTCAAAGAATCTTCCCTGGATTCCTTTGGGGATCTCTCGTGGAATTCCTTCCGTCATTTCTTCATTGATTTCTTTAGGAATGTCTTCAGAGCTCTCTCCCGGGATTCCTTTCGGAATTATTTTAGATTTTCATCCGTAGATTTCCTTAATGGTTTCCTTTGGGATTCCTTCTAAATTTTGTCAAGGACTTTCTCAGGATTCCATTGTGGATTCCTTTATAAATTTCTTATTTACCCATTCAGGACGCGCGCCATCAAGCAACTGAAACTGCACCGCGCTCGCGCTGTATACTATGGGCAAGGTTATTTGGTAGCGTTGTATTTTTTCGACGGCGCGCGTCCTGAAGGGTTAAGAACTCTTCATGGAATTTCTTTAGAGATTCGTTCTCCTGTGATTCCTTTAGGAACTCCTCCCAGGATTCTTTTTTCCCGGGAATATTTTTGATATTCTATGAGGGATTCTTCCCGAAATTCCTTCATTAATTCCTCCCGGTTTTCCTTTAGAGATTCCTGTTGAGATTCATTCATGGATTTCATCAGAATTTCTTTCTTGATTCCTTCACAGGGATCCTGTAAGAGATTCCTTCCGAGGTTCCTTTAGGGATTTGTCCTGGAATTTCTTCAAAGAATGCTTCCGGGTTTTCTCCCGTGATCTCTCTTGGGATTTTTTCAGGGATACCTTCCGAGATTTAATTTAGGATTCTTTCCGGGGTGCCTTCAGAGATTCCATTTCTCCCGGGATGCCTACATTAATAACTCTTGGGATCCCTCCAACATTCTTTCAGGATTTTCAAAGAGACGCTTTTTTCCTACAAGGATTATTGCAAGATTAGTTCAGAAATTCCTTAGGTATACGCTTCGATAGTATTACGAGTCATGGTTCTATGGGAAAATATGCTGCTAGAGACAGGAGAGTGCCAAAAATTGATTAAAAAAAATCACATGGTCTTACTGGAATCTCCAGTCAAAGAGATTATCTTCAGACATTTGAAATCCATATCATATCGTTGTTATAAACGAAAGAGAACAAGACGGTATATGGATGATAGAGAGAGAATTGTCTATCTAGTAGAAAGTTTTGATCTTGTAAATATCTCTCTTGAAGATTCCAGTACACGACGCAAACTATATCTCGCGTATAGTATCATACGGGCGTATCTACAATCAATGATCGATTTCTCTTCATCGATTTTCTCTTCGAATAGTTCCGTGAAATACGAGCAGTTATCGGATGATTTTTTTCTGTGTTGTCCGGTGGTGGATGACTTTTAGATTATAATATATACTGTATTAAGATTTGCTTTTTAGTCCTACAGGAAATATTATAGGAATCTATTCTAAAAATGTCAAAGTTGACCAAAGTTCTAAAAGTGAATCAAGATTTTTCATGGTGTTTGCTTTTCAAAGAACTCTTCAAGATTCCGATTGATGTTATGAAGATGAAACGGAATATGAATAATACTAGAAACTTCCTAGGACAAGCACAGAACTTCGAAGCGGGTTTTGGTTAGAAGTCAACCATAAATGTATCATTTATATGACAACAATTTCTTCAGAAATGCTATCAAAATCGTACAAAGAATACTCAAAATTCACCCCAAATTGTTAGTAGCCAATTAAAGAATCGAATATAAGCTGCGTTTTCAAAATCACACTTGGATTCATCCATTAACGGTTAGTAGAAGCCCTCATATAGACAAATTCCGTCAGGTCAGTAAAATGCAAGAAATCAAATCCAGCCCATCGTGTCACTGAACGTGATTGATGGCTTGGCTCTTCTTAGTAAAGCATTCACGACATCCTAGAATATGAAAACCGGGTGAAAACTCTATCGGTAATGCAAAATTATTCATAACAGCAGAAATGGATCAGAATACGTAACGAATATGGAACTGTTTTCCAGTTCCAACTGGAATCAATCAGTGAAGGTTTTAAAGTCGATCATTTTCAATTCGTTCAGTTGCAATGTTACCTAATGGTGAGAACTTTCAAGCTTACTAAACATTTACGTGTGCTTCACCCAGATATAAATGCCCCAATAAGCAAAAATGTACTGAACCCATTTGCCCGCTTGTGTAGAGCTGTTGTGTCTTCCAGTCCAGAGCAAACGAATCAACAGCTCATATTTATCAGGCTTCTGTATGACTGCACTGCAAAAGTCCGGTTGATCCACAACGGTGCCTCCGCACTCCACAGACCGTCGACTGCTGCTGCACTGCATTTCATTCACCTTCCCCGGAGGCCACCACCGCCACACAATATTGACGTCATTGTAAACAACAACGGCCACGCCAACGACTACGACAACGACGACGACCACGACGGGAGGCGAGACAACGTGAGCTTAAAGTTTGATTATCTGAATAGGTCAAAATCACTTCTCGTCTCTCGAAGAGCGGCGGAGGCAGTTGTCCGTTGTCTATCAGTTAGCGCAGCAGGGCGACCACCGGTGTGACTTAATGCAGCGACTAGCTAGGATGGTCGACGGATTACCGCTCGAATGCAATCGACAATCGACCACAATCAAGTTCACTTCACGAGCATATGCGTGTTTCGCAAAAAAAAATGTATGAATGTGGTTTATGGGGCAATCAATAAATGGGTGTTTGCGTTTGGACAGGTTGGCAGTGAGCGAAAGCGACGAAAAAAATTGAATCACCAAGTGGTGATATGGCTTTTTCGAGGGAAAAACTGCTAATTCACCTTCCGCATTTTAATTTATGTGTGCCTGTATATTTTCTCATGATTCTAGTTTCTAGACGAACATTTGAAAAGGGCCTATCTGCTTTTTGTAAACAAACATGTTTTTGTCTCTGTAGGGCCCATCTGCATCCACCCACGCACATCAACACCCTTAACAGATAGCTTGAAAAACAATCTTTCTGATAAGGGTGTTGATGTGCGTTGGTGGATGCAGATGGGCCCTACAGAGACAAAAACATGTTTGTTTACGCAAAGCAGATAGGCCCTTTTCAAATGTTCGTCTAGGTTTGATAACGTATACTCTGTCTAAGCGAACTTAGGGTTCTTTGAAAATTAAAGGACAAAAGTGGTTCTGCAGTATATTGTCCCTGCCTCCAATCATTTTTTTTTTCTTCCTAGTTCTACCGTTATGCAGAACAACGACGTTAGATATAGCACTATGGCACAACTTTGCCAAACGAAGAAGAACGTGCCTTAACTTGCTGTGAGGTCTCTCATATGCATGTCTGGACTCAAACAAGTATGTGTAAAGACTCATTCATTAAAACAGTTTGCATCGCTTAAAAAATATGCAGTACTGGTATTGTTCAATAGCACAATAATGCTGATTCACCACGCTCAGCAATCAGGAATTCCAGTAAGCATTCTTGGAGGAAATCTTAAGGCATCTCTGGAGGGATTTCGTGAAGGAATTCCAGAAGAAATTCCGAGAGGTGTGTCAAGAGAAATTTCTGGATGAATCCCAAAAGGAACAAAAGGAAGTTTTTTAAAAAAATAATTGGAGGAAGTTCTTGTAAAGCAATCTCTGCAGGGACTTCTGGAGCAATTCCAAGAAGATTTCCTGAAAGAACGCGTGTAGAAATCCATAGAGGAATGTCATACATAATCCCTGGAGAACTCCTTTGACAAGCCGCAAGAAGAATTTCTGGATAAATCTTACTAGCTGTTTTTGAAGGAACCTTAGAAAAACCCCTGAAGAAATAACTGCGAGAATCTTAGGAGAAATCACAACAGAAATGTTTGGAGGAATTTCTGAAGAAATCGTTTAAGAAATCCCTGGGCAAACCTTAAGAGAAATTCCTCATTCGGCATTCCTGGAGGAATTCCAAGAGAAATTTTCTGGACAATTCTGTAAAGAAATCTGCTTGGAACTTCTCGAGGAATGCCTGCTGGGTTTCCTCCAGAATTGAGAAGAGAGATGTCGGACAAAAAAGACACAAAACAAGCAATGAAGAAGGCGCGGCAATTACTGTTTATCTCAACTGGTAACAGACAACGACATGATCTTGAAAATTTCGGTTGGCGTCAGAACTGATGCTAAATTAGAAACTGTTTGATGATAGATATTCAAGAGCGTTGCAATGTTCACCGACTCGACACTAGCAAATTGTAATGCAAGGCATAAAAAAACTCGTGGCGTACGATTTTTACCCTATTCTGTTCAAGTTGGGACAAACCTTTGTCGCATCGGGTGGATTGTCGCAACAAATGCAGGTTGCAACTTTGTCATTGTTGTTGCGCGATGGTTGAAATTTGATTCAGTGCTCCATAGAAAGCCTTTCAGGGATTTCGTCAAGGATTCATCTTCAAATTCATCGTAGAATGCTTCCAGAAATAGCTTGAGCTTGATTGACCACCCGTAGATGCTACTCCAGTATCGCCAGACCAGCTACACTCACACAAGGAACCAATGAGATTATCTGCCGGGGACTACCCGAGCAGGAATGAATAACTGACACATAACTGGAGCATACCAAAGTCAGGTATCATACCAAGACAAGGTATTGATCGGTTATCCAGGTATGGAAAATAACTTATTTTGGTATTTTGTAGGTATTTATACAATACCTCAACGAGTTATTGGTTTGGTGTTGAGGATTGCTTGAGGTATTATTCAATTATGGAAAAATTGCTATTTGTATGGAAAAATAGAAAATTATTATTTAGGTATTGCTATACCTGATGTCATTATTTTCGCGTTATGCACAGAATACACACCAGTTATTATTTTAGGTATTTTACCTCTTATGCAGGGCTACTTAATACCTCATTCAGGTTGTATGTAGGTATTCGGTTTTCCATACCTGAGTTAGTTATTCTTCAGCTATTTTCTCCTGCTCGGGTAGCAGGCATCTTCAGTGTGTGAGCGTTGATAATCTTCTATTTTAGGCGATAATGGCGCCTGCCACGTCAGGATGCAGGTCAATGTGGGGAAGGGTAAGGAAGTGATGATTGCAATCATTTGTATCCACATCAGCCCAAATATATCTCGGCGTCTGCACAAACTCATGCGGATGTCGGAGTGTTGGTGAAATATGGTTTTCAGAGGGTTCACACATTGGTGCGTGAATGCCAAGTGTAAGGTAATAATTTTGTGCGATTATTGCTATGAAGCTAAAGCGGTACAATTTGCTTGATTGCATAACCTGTAGGCGTTATCTGATGGATTGACACTGTGCTGTGAAACTTGGAAGGAAGGGAAACGGCTTTTCAACAGATGGCTATGAACATTTGAATATACATGATTTGTATATATATATATAAAGAGGAGAGTATAGAGAAAGTGGATAGAAAAATAGAAAAGTAGAAGGAAAGGAACGGGCCAGGGATTGAACCCTGGACTTTCTGCATATGAATCAGAAGCCTCATCGTAGAATGCTTCCAGAAATTCCAGACAAAAATCCTTCTGAAATCTAGATTAGGCTTTCTCCAGAAATTTGTACTGGGAATTTTCTTGGGTTTTCAGCTGCGACTTCATCAGTTATTGCTGTTGGGGTCTTCAAAATATTTCTGGCGGATTCCCAGCAAGAGTTGCTTTAGAAAACCTTGTAATAACTCCTGAAAAGTTAACACCAGGATTTTTTGGAGGATTACCAGCAATAATTCCAGAAGATTAAAACTCCTAGTGTTTCTATAGAAATTCTAAGAATTCCTGGTAGAAACTCAACCGGCATTTCTGAAGGAATCACTAAAAAAATCTGTGGAGGAGTTTCTTGAGAAATCACTAAAGAGAAGCAGAAATATCTGGAAGAATTCCAACAAGAATTTCTAGAGATACTTCAAAAGCAAGGGTTCGTTCAAATATTAAGTAACGCTGAGAGGGGAGGGAGGGGGTCAAGCGCTGTGTTACACTTCATACAAAATTTAAACATATTCCATACAAAAGTTGTTACGTGGGGGAGGGAGGGGGTCTAAAATCGCCAAATTTAGCGTTACGTAATATTTGAATGAACCCCAATACCCCTTGAAGAATCGCTGGACATATTTTTCGAAGAATACCAGCTGACATTTCCAGAGGGATTCCGAGAAGAGTAGAAATTCCACGAGGAACTACTAGAGGATCCCATCGAAAAACCACAGAAGGAATTCCAACATTTATTCCTGGAGGGATCATAACAGGAATTTCTGTAGGATTCCAAGAGATTTCATTCATTTCATTTATTTAGTATTACATCGTTTTTACAATAAACTGAATCAACAATTCCTCGCCACGACACTCGGTTCGTGGCTGCAGTCCTCCACTCTCGGCCGCTTCCCACATGTTCATATCGCGGTTTAGTAGGAATCGGTGTAATCACCGAACCCTCGGATGATGATTTGGCAAATGAAGAACGGAAGAATGGTAGAGTTAGAACAAAAGACAAACGAAACATAAACAAGAAAAAGCAATAGTTTTGGATTTACTTAATTAATTTCTAAATAATAATTCGTGTAAGCTAACAAAGGTGTCAATATTTTCAACGCATTGAAATAGTTAACCTGTAAGTAGTGAAAAAGTGCATTTGAGGCTGATTAATTGTTATGAATAACAAAATTTACTTACCATAGTTCCAGCGTAACATGTGATAAGGGCCTAAGTCCAAAATGTAAACATTGAGAAATCTGCTTGAGAAAGTTTCCATGTATATTCATAAACCCTATTTAGAAAGCAAACACTTATGCAACAAATGACGCGCATGACTGCTACCTACGAGCTGCCGAACGTAAAATAGCATAGTACATTGAAATTAGTATAAAAATTGAGTTTTCGAACAGCAATGGACATTGGTCCTTTTGAAAATGTTCATCAACTTGGGCCCCAATACTTTTGCCCTTTGACAATAAGCAAGTCACTTAGACCCTAGTACATTGGCCCTTTGATCAACTACGAATCGACTTAGGACTTTTTGAATTGAGCTAACTTTGAACAAAAAGAAGTTAGTTTGGGGGCCGTCCATATGCCACGTGGACAGCTTGGAGGGGGGAGGGGGTTCGTGAAAAGTCCACGTGGACAACATTGACATGAGAATGAAGAAACAAGAATATGCGAACGAAACAAATTATGTCGCATTATTAATGAGATTCTCTTCAATACCAGTTCTTTCATACATTTTATTTTATTATACATTGTATTTTAGTTGGAAGTTACTTCTTCAAGACAAAAAATATTGATTCATAGACTAATTTGTTTTAAATTATCAGAATTTCTAATTAGGAGCTGTCCATAACCACGTGGTCATTTTTTGGGACTTCTCAACCCCCCCCCCCCCCCCCCGCGTGGTCATTAGTCCATACAAATTTTTTTTTTTCGTCCATACAAAATGGTCATTGGCCGAACCCCCCCCCCCCCCCCCCCCCCCTCATGACCACGTGGTTTATGGACAGCCCCTTTCTTAGTATTCTTCATCCAGAAATATTCTGGAGATTTAGAATAGAGTGTAGACCATGCAAATGTTGGTGTTCCGGTCAAAAAAATTTCATTGAAGTTCTGTATGGATTTCTTGAAGTTTCATTTATTTTTTTTAAACAGTAGTTTAAAAGTAGCGAAGCTTCAAAATATTTAGGGATTTGCCGGCTTATCTTAAAAGCTTTTTTTGTAGCTTCTTTAAACATTTAAAATGTTTCTTTGGATATTAAAGTCTCAACCTCAGCAATACAATTTAGTTTCTGCAAATCTTGTTTTTGTAAGAATCTAAAAAATATTATCTTATCTCAACAAAAATCTAAAAAAATACCTTATCTTAACAATAAAACAATCAGACAATCATAGATTGAACAAACATTAAAAAAACAACATCTTCAACCAGAGGTTGCACAGACTGAACAATCACTAACATTAGGCGATGGACATCACACAAAACACACCCTGTGAAAAATTTTTCGTTTGGCGTAAAAACTTCACTGACTGGAACGGGAATTGAACCCACACTCTCACAAACATTTGGCTCAATTAAAAACAATGTTGAAAATTTGTAGGTACTTATTATGTGCTACTTGTTTATATTCTATATAAAACTATAGAATATTTATATTTTATAAAGTTTTTAATTACCTATATTTACGACATTGTTTACGGAGAAAAAATAAACAATATTAAAAAAAATCTGAGAATCACTTTTTCCATTTATTTTAGTAATATAAAATAAAAACAGATTTTTTTCGGTTGTCCACGTGGACATTGGGGGAGGGGGGTAGGGGTCAACGAAATGTCCACGCTCGCCCACGGGGAGGGGGGAGGGGGTCAAAAACCATGAATTTTCTGTCCACGTGGTATATGGACGGCCCCTTGCATAAGTTTTCTTATATTTTATGTGATTATACAAGGAAGAATCAGATTAAATTCAAAACCATAGACAACCTATGTAACATGCCAAAGGGCCTAGGTAAATTTGAGATCTAGTACAACTTGGGCCCCTTTACGTCGACTTAGGCCCAAACGGAACTATGAATTTACTTTAGGCCTTTTAAAAAATCATCTAAAAAGTCATGTTAAAATGGGGTTTTGGCGTGAGTGAAGAAGTGTATCGATAGATTACGTGACACTTGATAGGAATAACGAAAAGTCTCGTTTGTTTACATTTTCGACTTAGGCCCATTTCACATGTTACGCTAGAGTTGCCCACAAGAGAGCCGAAGAGGAACCGTTACGTGGCGTTGGTTTGTACGGTTTTGAGTTGTAAGTACCTTAAATGAAAAACGTGAAAATATTATTAATGAGACGTTGAAATAACAGGAGTGAAGGAAGACACGGAAAAGCAGGGGGAAAGGCAAGGTTGAAGTAGTTTGATTTGTAAGCAAGGAGGAAACTATTTGTGTGGGTAATGAGGATAACAATTGTTTGGCACTACAAATAATATTGAAATAAATTTCAGTTGTGAGCTGCTCCGAATAGCTGCTCCGAATAGCTGCTGCAAGAACATAGTGTACCAAAACACCACATTTGCTAGATCCTGTACCTGGTACGCCCATCTTGCACGCTGCCCTCTTGGTCTTCTTCTTATTCTTTATGGCTCGACGTTCGCATTGGAACTTGGCCTGCCTCTCTTCAACATAGTGTGCTTAGAGCACTTCCACCGTTATTAATTGAAGGGCTTTCTTTGCCTGCCATTGCATGAGTTTGTACATTGTGTGGCAAGTACAATGATACACTATGCCCAGGGAGTCGAGAAAATTTTCCCGCCCGGAACGGGAATCGAACCCGCCGTTTCCGGATTGGCGACCCATAGCCTTAACCACTAGACTAACTGGAGACCCCGGTCTCCTGATCTTCTTGTAACATCCAAATCTTTTGCGAACCCCAGCTTTGCAGGATTGTTTTCTGGTATTTTCACAACATGCCCTGCCCATCGCATCCTTCCAGCTTTTGCGACCTTCCGGATGCTAGGTTCGTCGTGTAGAGTGTTGCGGGCTCATGGTTTATTCTTCGCTGCCAAATACCGTCCTCCTGCACACCGCCAAAGATGGTCCTAAGAACTCGACGCTCGAAAACTTCGAGTGAACCCACGACTTCGTATTCGCTAGGATAGCACACACGCAGTCACAGAACTCACTTCAAGCGTACCACATCACTCCGTTTTTGCATTTCCATTTCTCTTTCGGCAGAGATGCCAATCTCTTGAAGCGTTTGTGATTTTGCTTCCTCCTGGCACGTTCCTCTCGTCCTACTGTATCTTTCTATCTTCTTTCCGTTTCTCTGTGTATACAACTTATGTATATTCGTATGTTCATAGCCATCGCTAGAACAGAAACGGGTTGCCAAAGCCGTTTCTCTTCCTTGCAACTTTCACAGAGCAGTGTAACGCCAACAGGCTATGCAACCAAGCGAACTGTGCCGCATCATCTTCATAGTGATCTCCATACAATGTATCACTTTACGCCTGGCGTAAACCTCCTGTCAAAGATAAAACATTTCCTAACATCATTGGGACACCCGCATGACCTTGTGCAGTGATCTTGAAGTGATTGCAATCTAGGATAGGGGTGGTGGGGGTAAAGTGGACAACCTAAGCATTTTGGTCGTTTCCCGCGGAAATGCGGCAAAATCCATCTGCTTTTCCGAGTAACATGGAAGATAATGATATACTCTAGAAATCTTGTAAGGGGTTGCATTAAAAAAATTTTGTTTTCTTTGATTATTTTCTCCACCAAATCGTGCATCAAAATAGAGTGAAAAAAATTGGTGGGGGTAAAATGGACAACCGATGGGGTAAAATGAACAAGTCGTTCAAAGTTATATAACAGCATATTGTTGCTATGTTTTTAAATACAAACTATCAAATTTCATACGATACCTTTATTTTGTTGTTTTCAAACTTTTAATATAAACTTTGAAACACACTTAAATAATTATTGTAAAAATAGTGTAAAAAACAAGCACTATTTTGGATGAAAATTATATTTTGCTGATATAAAATATTTTTTTAAAACTTTTTACTTCAACTATCTCACGATAGGTATAACAGCTGATGATTCTGAAGTTTGCGAAAAAAAATATGAAATTTTTCTGAAATTTGAATCGATTGTCCATTTTACCCCCACGGTCTGATTTTGTTAAAATTATTTCCAAAACTTGTTTTTTTAACAAAACTTAAATTTTTTTTCGGTCAAATATATTCTACTACGTGGACTTTATTGGCTTAGGGTGTAAAACTTGTAATAATTTGAAAATAACTTACGAGAAAACCTTAGCAATTATAAGCAGATTTTACATCATTTCCGGTTTTTCACGTGATTTTTCAAGATTTTGTCATCTTGAAGAGGTTTATTTGATTTTAATGTTCAAGATCAGCAAAAGTATAATGATTCATGCTTAGGCATAAGCTTCAATCGTTGAAACATTTTGAAAAACAATAAAAGCCATGAAACTGTACCCTGTCCATTTTACCCCACCTGTCCACTTTACCCCCACCACCCCTATTGCAATCATCCCTTTCTTTCTCCTTCACCACTTTGACCAGCAACCTGACGTAGTAGGCGCCATTGTCGCCTAAGAATAGAAGACACTGAATATGCCTGCTAGTCCCAAGCAGCTATCTCATTGGTTCCTTGTCTGAGTGTAGCCGATACTATATTAGCAGCTCAAATTGCTCCTGCGGTTCCTCTGGGGATTTCTTGAAGAAGGGTTGCTCCAGGATATCCTTTAGACCACCAAGCCAATGTTATTTGACAACTGCAAATTTTCCAATGCGATTCGAGTTCTGCCATTCCTACCACACCTAGCTGAACCGGTACGGCGTTTTCCATTCGTAACGTAACGCATAATTGTCATCATTAGAGATACTACGACAGCAAACCCATCGCGATCCAGGCCGCAACTCGCTCGTCCCATCCTGGTACCGTCCCTTCCATAACGTGCCGTTATCAGCTGACAATCTGTGTAAATATGTGAACTGCTTGCTGCCTGCCTGCCAGTAGATTCCGTTCCGATTCGACTCCGTCGACGGCCCGGGTTGGGTTGTTGATGACTCTGTGTAGACGGGACGTCGGGCGACGGGTGACGTGACGTGTGTGAGAACTGCGAGCAAGCGTAGGCACGAAGAAGAGTGTGTGTTGGCCCCCCTCTCGTTGCGCTGCAATGGCTGTGCTCTGCAAACTACTTGCGTTGCTGAATGAATTGATTACGACCGACGCGTCGGCTGTTTGGGTGGAGCAGAGTGCGGAACGGGGTCTACGGGGTACCCCGTAGAGATATTTATCGCGGTGGAATTTGCCAGGCGCGCGCGTGCAAACTAACCACATAATTTGCGGCGTCAGAGTACGGCAAGAAGAGACCCCGGTGAACAAGGTGGCGGCGGCGGCAGCAGCAGTACCTCGGTTTATCAGTGCGAAATAGGCTGCTGGGTGATTGGTCGGCGGCGGGACAGCACCACGTCATCGATCCGACACGGTTAAAGGTGTGGCAGCAGCTGCCGCTACTGAACTGAACTGGTAAAACTGCAAAGTTATGGAAACTATTACTTGCCAGAGTTAGAGAGCAGTTTCTGCAATTCATGGAGTTGCTGACAATGGTTGTTCACGATAAAAACGTAAACCCTTGGTCGATGGGCGTCTATTTTCGCTTATTTTCTTGAATGTTGACAAGTTTGACTATCTTTTTCTTGTTGGCGTAAGGTCCTCGCTGTAGAATTAGCTTAGCTTAGCTTAGCTTAGCTTAGCTTAGCTTAGACTGACTGCACACATCTATGGTTGCTATTCCGTGATTGACCTGAACCAATGACAGTTGCACAATGAATCAACTGAATAATTGACTGGGAGTGGTCAATATTCTCACTGTGCACGCTTCAGAGACTCTCTTTAACGGTACAATAACGGCGCCGGCCACGTCCTTGCAGTCAGGTTGGAAGAGGGAGGGAATATTAGTAACAACCTTTGTTAAGTGAAGGCCCGCGTTTACCGCTGCGACTCCACCAAAGGCTGCAGGAAGAAGTGTTTGTTAGTAGGAAAGGTATCGTTGGGTCTGGATTCACTTTGATAAGTAATATGACCTTCGTGTCATGCTGGTTGCCGCGCTATTGTTTGCTTTACGCGGAAAGCAAACAATCGATCACCCACGTCAGGTGGTCACTTAATATTTCGAATCGAACCGCGGAAGCTAGTCGCCAAATATTTAACTGCAAGTGACACGAACTGCACACGATGCAAGCTGACGCACTATTGTTCACTTCATATGAGAAGCAAACAACTGATCACCCACGTCAGGTGATCGTTTAGTGTTGCTACAAAAGACGCGAAATGCTCATTTCCGAATAGGGAAAAAGAAAAATCGAACGACCGAAGCAAAAGCGCGCGACACCGGCACCCGGACGAAATCCCATCACACACTGATGCACACTGGGTCCGCCGCCGTCGAAATGCTCACTACCGAATAGGGAAAAAGAAAAATCGAACGACCGAGGCAAAAGCGCGCGACACCGGCATCCGGACGAAATCCCATCAAACACTCGAACTCTTCAATATTTGTTGGGCAGATAAACGAGAAATTTGTTCAATGTTTATATCATATACTGTTAGTTATTTTAATAATATGGAACGAGCTCACCGATAGCTGTCAATCCAAGTGTCCAGCGATTATATGCTGCTAATCGACGGGGCTAAAAGCAGCATCTGGCCACCGACTGGCATCGCCACAGCAATTCACACTGCCTCGGCTAACACTACAGCACCCGAACCGAACTGTTTTTCCCGCTCGACGACGCGACGACACAAAACTTGACTGGAACTGGCCGCAGCGAGCCACCTCCACCGTCTAATCATTACGGCACCCGAACCGAACTGTTCTCCCGCTCGACGACGCGACGACACAAAACTTGACTGGAACTGGCCGCAGCAAGCCACCTCCAGCGTCTAATCACTACGGCACCCGACCGAACCGAACTGTTTTTCCCGCTCGACGACGCGATGACACAAAACTTGACTGGAACTGGCCGCATCGAGCCACCTCCAGCGTCTAATCATTACGGCACCCGACCGAACCGAACTGTTTTTCCCGCTCGACGACGCGACGACACAAAACTTGACTGGAACTGGCCGCAGCGAGCCACCTCCAGCGTCTAATCATTACGGCACCCGACCGAACCGAACTGTTCTCCCGCTCAACGACGCGACGACACAAAACTTGACTGGAACTGGCCGCAGCGAGCCACCTCCAGCGTCTAATCACTACGGCACCCGACCGAACCGAACTGTTTTTCCCGCTCGACGACGCGACGACACAAAACTTGACTGGAACTGGCCGCATCGAGCCACCTCCAGCGTCTAATCACTACGGCACCCGACCGAACCGAACTGTTTTTCCCGCTCGACGACGCGACGACACAAAACTTGACTGGAACTGGCCGCAGCGAGCCACCTCCACCGTCTAATCATTACGGCACCCGAACCGAACTGTTTTTCCCGCTCAACGACGCGACGACACAAAACTTGGCTGGAACTGGCCGCAGCGAGCCACCTCCACCGTCTAATCATTACGGCACCCGAACCGAACTGTTCTCCCGCTCGACGACGCGACGACACAAAACTTGACTGGAACTGGCCGCAGCGAGCCACCTCCACCGTCTAATCATTACGGCACCCGAACCGAACTGTTCTCCCGCTCGACGACGCGACGACACAAAACTTGACTGGAACTGGCCGCATCGAGCCACCTCCAGCGTCTAATCACTACGGCACCCGACCGAACCGAACTGTTTTTCCCGCTCGACGACGCGACGACACAAAACTTGGCTGGAACTGGCCGCAGCGAGCCACCTCCACCGTCTAATCATTACGGCACCCGAACCGAACTGTTCTCCCGCTCAACGACGCGACGACACAAAACTTGACTGGAACTGGCCGCATCGAGCCACCTCCACCGTCTAATCATTACGGCACCCGAACCGAACTGTTTTTCCCGCTCAACGACGCGACGACACAAAACTTGGCTGGAACTGGCCGCAGCAAGCCACCTCCAGCGTCTAATCACTACGGCACCCGACCGAACCGAACTGTTTTTCCCGCTCGACGACGCGATGACACAAAACTTGACTGGAACTGGCCGCAGCGAGCCACCTCCAGCGTCTAATCATTACGGCACCCGACCGAACCGAACTGTTCTCCCGCTCAACGACGCGACGACACAAAACTTGACTGGAACTGGCCGCAGCGAGCCACCTCCAGCGTCTAATCACTACGGCACCCGACCGAACCGAACTGTTTTTCCCGCTCGACGACGCGACGACACAAAACTTGACTGGAACTGGCCGCATCGAGCCACCTCCAGCGTCTAATCACTACGGCACCCGACCGAACCGAACTGTTTTTCCCGCTCGACGACGCGACGACACAAAACTTGACTGGAACTGGCCGCAGCGAGCCACCTCCACCGTCTAATCATTACGGCACCCGAACCGAACTGTTTTTCCCGCTCAACGACGCGACGACACAAAACTTGGCTGGAACTGGCCGCAGCGAGCCACCTCCACCGTCTAATCATTACGGCACCCGAACCGAACTGTTCTCCCGCTCGACGACGCGACGACACAAAACTTGACTGGAACTGGCCGCAGCGAGCCACCTCCACCGTCTAATCATTACGGCACCCGAACCGAACTGTTCTCCCGCTCGACGACGCGACGACACAAAACTTGACTGGAACTGGCCGCATCGAGCCACCTCCAGCGTCTAATCACTACGGCACCCGACCGAACCGAACTGTTTTTCCCGCTCGACGACGCGACGACACAAAACTTGGCTGGAACTGGCCGCAGCGAGCCACCTCCACCGTCTAATCATTACGGCACCCGAACCGAACTGTTCTCCCGCTCAACGACGCGACGACACAAAACTTGACTGGAACTGGCCGCATCGAGCCACCTCCACCGTCTAATCATTACGGCACCCGAACCGAACTGTTTTTCCCGCTCAACGACGCGACGACACAAAACTTGGCTGGAACTGGCCGCAGCAAGCCACCTCCAGCGTCTAATCACTACGGCACCCGACCGAACCGAACTGTTTTTCCCGCTCGACGACGCGATGACACAAAACTTGACTGGAACTGGCCGCAGCGAGCCACCTCCAGCGTCTAATCATTACGGCACCCGACCGAACCGAACTGTTTTCCCGCTCAACGACGCGACGACACAAAACTTGACTGGAACTGGCCGCAGCGAGCCACCTCCAGCGTCTAATCACTACGGCACCCGACCGAACCGAACTGTTTTTCCCGCTCGACGACGCGACGACACAAAACTTGACTGGAACTGGCCGCATCGAGCCACCTCCAGCGTCTAATCACTACGGCACCCGACCGAACCGAACTGTTTTTCCCGCTCGACGACGCGACGATACAAAACTTGACTGGAACTGGCCGCAGCGAGCCACCTCCACCGTCTAATCATTACGGCACCCGAACCGAACTGTTCTCCCGCTCGACGACGCGACGACACAAAACTTGACTGGAACTGGCCGCAGCAAGCCACCTCCAGCGTCTAATCACTACGGCACCCGACCGAACCGAACTGTTTTTCCCGCTCAACGACGCGACGACACAAAACTTGGCTGGAACTGGCCGCAGCGAGCCACCTCCACCGTCTAATCATTACGGCACCCGAACCGAACTGTTCTCCCGCTCGACGACGCGACGACACAAAACTTGACTGGAACTGGCCGCAGCGAGCCACCTCCACCGTCTAATCATTACGGCACCCGAACCGAACTGTTCTCCCGCTCGACGACGCGACGACACAAAACTTGACTGGAACTGGCCGCATCGAGCCACCTCCAGCGTCTAATCACTACGGCACCCGACCGAACCGAACTGTTTTTCCCGCTCGACGACGCGACGACACAAAACTTGACTGGAACTGGCCGCAGCGAGCCACCTCCACCGTCTAATCATTACGGCACCCGAACCGAACTGTTCTCCCGCTCGACGACGCGACGACACAAAACTTGACTGGAACTGGCCGCAGCAAGCCACCTCCAGCGTCTAATCACTACGGCACCCGACCGAACCGAACTGTTTTTCCCGCTCAACGACGCGACGACACAAAACTTGGCTGGAACTGGCCGCAGCGAGCCACCTCCACCGTCTAATCATTACGGCACCCGAACCGAACTGTTCTCCCGCTCGACGACGCGACGACACAAAACTTGACTGGAACTGGCCGCATCGAGCCACCTCCAGCGTCTAATCACTACGGCACCCGACCGAACCGAACTGTTTTTCCCGCTCGACGACGCGACGACACAAAACTTGACTGGAACTGGCCGCAGCGAGCCACCTCCACCGTCTAATCATTACGGCACCCGAACCGAACTGTTCTCCCGCTCGACGACGCGACGACACAAAACTTGACTGGAACTGGCCGCATCGAGCCACCTCCAGCGTCTAATCACTACGGCACCCGACCGAACCGAACTGTTTTTCCCGCTCGACGACGCGACGACACAAAACTTGACTGGAACTGGCCGCAGCGAGCCACCTCCACCGTCTAATCATTACGGCACCCGAACCGAACTGTTCTCCCGCTCGACGACGCGACGACACAAAACTTGACTGGAACTGGCCGCATCGAGCCACCTCCAGCGTCTAATCACTACGGCACCCGACCGAACCGAACTGTTTTTCCCGCTCGACGACGCGATGACACAAAACTTGACTGGAACTGGCCGCATCGAGCCACCTCCAGCGTCTAATCATTACGGCACCCGACCGAACCGAACTGTTCTCCCGCTCAACGACGCGACGACACAAAACTTGACTGGAACTGGCCGCAGCGAGCCACCTCCAGCGTCTAATCACTACGGCACCCGACCGAACCGAACTGTTTTTCCCGCTCGACGACGCGACGACACAAAACTTGACTGGAACTGGCCGCATCGAGCCACCTCCAGCGTCTAATCACTACGGCACCCGACCGAACCGAACTGTTTTTCCCGCTCGACGACGCGACGACACAAAACTTGACTGGAACTGGCCGCAGCGAGCCACCTCCACCGTCTAATCATTACGGCACCCGAACCGAACTGTTTTTCCCGCTCAACGACGCGACGACACAAAACTTGGCTGGAACTGGCCGCAGCGAGCCACCTCCACCGTCTAATCATTACGGCACCCGAACCGAACTGTTCTCCCGCTCGACGACGCGACGACACAAAACTTGACTGGAACTGGCCGCAGCGAGCCACCTCCACCGTCTAATCATTACGGCACCCGAACCGAACTGTTCTCCCGCTCGACGACGCGACGACACAAAACTTGACTGGAACTGGCCGCATCGAGCCACCTCCAGCGTCTAATCACTACGGCACCCGACCGAACCGAACTGTTTTTCCCGCTCGACGACGCGACGACACAAAACTTGGCTGGAACTGGCCGCAGCGAGCCACCTCCACCGTCTAATCATTACGGCACCCGAACCGAACTGTTCTCCCGCTCAACGACGCGACGACACAAAACTTGACTGGAACTGGCCGCATCGAGCCACCTCCACCGTCTAATCATTACGGCACCCGAACCGAACTGTTTTTCCCGCTCAACGACGCGACGACACAAAACTTGGCTGGAACTGGCCGCAGCAAGCCACCTCCAGCGTCTAATCACTACGGCACCCGACCGAACCGAACTGTTTTTCCCGCTCGACGACGCGATGACACAAAACTTGACTGGAACTGGCCGCAGCGAGCCACCTCCAGCGTCTAATCATTACGGCACCCGACCGAACCGAACTGTTCTCCCGCTCAACGACGCGACGACACAAAACTTGACTGGAACTGGCCGCAGCGAGCCACCTCCAGCGTCTAATCACTACGGCACCCGACCGAACCGAACTGTTTTTCCCGCTCGACGACGCGACGACACAAAACTTGACTGGAACTGGCCGCATCGAGCCACCTCCAGCGTCTAATCACTACGGCACCCGACCGAACCGAACTGTTTTTCCCGCTCGACGACGCGACGACACAAAACTTGACTGGAACTGGCCGCAGCGAGCCACCTCCACCGTCTAATCATTACGGCACCCGAACCGAACTGTTTTTCCCGCTCAACGACGCGACGACACAAAACTTGGCTGGAACTGGCCGCAGCGAGCCACCTCCACCGTCTAATCATTACGGCACCCGAACCGAACTGTTCTCCCGCTCGACGACGCGACGACACAAAACTTGACTGGAACTGGCCGCAGCGAGCCACCTCCACCGTCTAATCATTACGGCACCCGAACCGAACTGTTCTCCCGCTCGACGACGCGACGACACAAAACTTGACTGGAACTGGCCGCATCGAGCCACCTCCAGCGTCTAATCACTACGGCACCCGACCGAACCGAACTGTTTTTCCCGCTCGACGACGCGACGACACAAAACTTGGCTGGAACTGGCCGCAGCGAGCCACCTCCACCGTCTAATCATTACGGCACCCGAACCGAACTGTTCTCCCGCTCAACGACGCGACGACACAAAACTTGACTGGAACTGGCCGCATCGAGCCACCTCCACCGTCTAATCATTACGGCACCCGAACCGAACTGTTTTTCCCGCTCAACGACGCGACGACACAAAACTTGGCTGGAACTGGCCGCAGCAAGCCACCTCCAGCGTCTAATCACTACGGCACCCGACCGAACCGAACTGTTTTTCCCGCTCGACGACGCGATGACACAAAACTTGACTGGAACTGGCCGCAGCGAGCCACCTCCAGCGTCTAATCATTACGGCACCCGACCGAACCGAACTGTTTTCCCGCTCAACGACGCGACGACACAAAACTTGACTGGAACTGGCCGCAGCGAGCCACCTCCAGCGTCTAATCACTACGGCACCCGACCGAACCGAACTGTTTTTCCCGCTCGACGACGCGACGACACAAAACTTGACTGGAACTGGCCGCATCGAGCCACCTCCAGCGTCTAATCACTACGGCACCCGACCGAACCGAACTGTTTTTCCCGCTCGACGACGCGACGATACAAAACTTGACTGGAACTGGCCGCAGCGAGCCACCTCCACCGTCTAATCATTACGGCACCCGAACCGAACTGTTCTCCCGCTCGACGACGCGACGACACAAAACTTGACTGGAACTGGCCGCAGCAAGCCACCTCCAGCGTCTAATCACTACGGCACCCGACCGAACCGAACTGTTTTTCCCGCTCAACGACGCGACGACACAAAACTTGGCTGGAACTGGCCGCAGCGAGCCACCTCCACCGTCTAATCATTACGGCACCCGAACCGAACTGTTCTCCCGCTCGACGACGCGACGACACAAAACTTGACTGGAACTGGCCGCAGCGAGCCACCTCCACCGTCTAATCATTACGGCACCCGAACCGAACTGTTCTCCCGCTCGACGACGCGACGACACAAAACTTGACTGGAACTGGCCGCATCGAGCCACCTCCAGCGTCTAATCACTACGGCACCCGACCGAACCGAACTGTTTTTCCCGCTCGACGACGCGACGACACAAAACTTGACTGGAACTGGCCGCAGCGAGCCACCTCCACCGTCTAATCATTACGGCACCCGAACCGAACTGTTCTCCCGCTCGACGACGCGACGACACAAAACTTGACTGGAACTGGCCGCAGCAAGCCACCTCCAGCGTCTAATCACTACGGCACCCGACCGAACCGAACTGTTTTTCCCGCTCAACGACGCGACGACACAAAACTTGGCTGGAACTGGCCGCAGCGAGCCACCTCCACCGTCTAATCATTACGGCACCCGAACCGAACTGTTCTCCCGCTCGACGACGCGACGACACAAAACTTGACTGGAACTGGCCGCATCGAGCCACCTCCAGCGTCTAATCACTACGGCACCCGACCGAACCGAACTGTTTTTCCCGCTCGACGACGCGACGACACAAAACTTGACTGGAACTGGCCGCAGCGAGCCACCTCCACCGTCTAATCATTACGGCACCCGAACCGAACTGTTCTCCCGCTCGACGACGCGACGACACAAAACTTGACTGGAACTGGCCGCATCGAGCCACCTCCAGCGTCTAATCACTACGGCACCCGACCGAACCGAACTGTTTTTCCCGCTCGACGACGCGACGACACAAAACTTGACTGGAACTGGCCGCAGCGAGCCACCTCCACCGTCTAATCATTACGGCACCCGAACCGAACTGTTCTCCCGCTCGACGACGCGACGACACAAAACTTGACTGGAACTGGCCGCATCGAGCCACCTCCAGCGTCTAATCACTACGGCACCCGACCGAACCGAACTGTTTTTCCCGCTCGACGACGCGACGACACAAAACTTGACTGGAACTGGCCGCAGCGAGCCACCTCCACCGTCTAATCATTACGGCACCCGAACCGAACTGTTCTCCCGCTCGACGACGCGACGACACAAAACTTGACTGGAACTGGCCGCAGCAAGCCACCTCCAGCGTCTAATCACTACGGCACCCGACCGAACCGAACTGTTTTTCCCGCTCGACGACGCGACGACACAAAACTTGACTGGAACTGGCCGCATCGAGCCACCTCCAGCGTCTAATCACTACGGCACCCGACCGAACCGAACTGTTTTTCCCGCTCGACGACGCGACGACACAAAACTTGACTGGAACTGGCCGCAGCAAGCCACCTCCAGCGTCTAATCACTACGGCACCCGACCGAACCGAACTGTTTTTCCCGCTCGACGACGCGACGACACAAAACTTGACTGGAACTGGCCGCATCGAGCCACCTCCAGCGTCTAATCACTACGGCACCCGACCGAACCGAACTGTTTTTCCCGCTTGACGACGCGACGACACAAAACTTGACTGGAACTGGCCGCAGCAAGCCACCTCCAGCGTCTAATCACTACGGCACCCGACCGAACCGAACTGTTTTTCCCGCTCGACGACGCGACGACACAAAACTTGACTGGAACTGGCCGCATCGAGCCACCTCCAGCGTCTAATCACTACGGCACCCGACCGAACCGAACTGTTTTTCCCGCTCGACGACGCGACGACACAAAACTTGACTGGAACTGGCCGCAGCGAGCCACCTCCACCGTCTAATCATTACGGCACCCGAACCAAACTGTTCTCCCGCTCGACGACGCGACGACACAAAACTTGACTGGAACTGGCCGCAGCAAGCCACCTCCAGCGTCTAATCACTACGGCACCCGAACCGAACTGTTCTCCCGCTCGACGACGCGACGACACAAAACTTGACTGGAACTGGCCGCAGCAAGCCACCTCCAGCGTCTAATCACTACGGCACCCGACCGAACCGAACTGTTTTTCCCGCTCGACGACGCGATGACACAAAACTTGACTGGAACTGGCCGCAGCGAGCCACCTCCAGCGTCTAATCATTACGGCACCCGAACCGAACTGTTCTCCCGCTCGACGACGCGACGACACAAAACTTGACTGGAACTGGCCGCATCGAGCCACCTCCAGCGTCTAATCACTACGGCACCCGACCGAACCGAACTGTTTTTCCCGCTCGACGACGCGACGACACAAAACTTGACTGGAACTGGCCGCAGCGAGCCACCTCCACCGTCTAATCATTACGGCACCCGAACCGAACTGTTCTCCCGCTCGACGACGCGACGACACAAAACTTGACTGGAACTGGCCGCAGCAAGCCACCTCCAGCGTCTAATCACTACGGCACCCGACCGAACCGAACTGTTTTTCCCGCTCGACGACGCGATGACACAAAACTTGACTGGAACTGGCCGCAGCGAGCCACCTCCAGCGTCTAATCATTACGGCACCCGAACCGAACTGTTCTCCCGCTCAACGACGCGACGACACAAAACTTGACTGGAACTGGCCGCAGCAAGCCACCTCCAGCGTCTAATCACTACGGCACCCGACCGAACCGAACTGTTTTTCCCGCTCGACGACGCGACGACACAAAACTTGACTGGAACTGGCCGCAGCAAGCCACCTCCAGCGTCTAATCACTACGGCACCCGACCGAACCGAACTGTTTTTCCCGCTCGACGACGCGACGACACAAAACTTGACTGGAACTGGCCGCATCGAGCCACCTCCAGCGTCTAATCACTACGGCACCCGACCGAACCGAACTGTTTTTCCCGCTCGACGACGCGACGACACAAAACTTGACTGGAACTGGCCGCATCGAGCCACCTCCAGCGTCTAATCACTACGGCACCCGACCGAACCGAACTGTTTTTCCCGCTCGACGACGCGACGACACAAAACTTGACTGGAACTGGCCGCAGCAAGCCACCTCCAGCGTCTAATCACTACGGCACCCGACCGAACCGAACTGTTTTTCCCGCTCGACGACGCGACGACACAAAACTTGACTGGAACTGGCCGCATCGAGCCACCTCCAGCGTCTAATCACTACGGCACCCGACCGAACCGAACTGTTTTTCCCGCTTGACGACGCGACGACACAAAACTTGACTGGAACTGGCCGCAGCAAGCCACCTCCAGCGTCTAATCACTACGGCACCCGACCGAACCGAACTGTTTTTCCCGCTCGACGACGCGACGACACAAAACTTGACTGGAACTGGCCGCATCGAGCCACCTCCAGCGTCTAATCACTACGGCACCCGACCGAACCGAACTGTTTTTCCCGCTCGACGACGCGACGACACAAAACTTGACTGGAACTGGCCGCAGCGAGCCACCTCCACCGTCTAATCATTACGGCACCCGAACCAAACTGTTCTCCCGCTCGACGACGCGACGACACAAAACTTGACTGGAACTGGCCGCAGCAAGCCACCTCCAGCGTCTAATCACTACGGCACCCGAACCGAACTGTTCTCCCGCTCGACGACGCGACGACACAAAACTTGACTGGAACTGGCCGCAGCAAGCCACCTCCAGCGTCTAATCACTACGGCACCCGACCGAACCGAACTGTTTTTCCCGCTCGACGACGCGATGACACAAAACTTGACTGGAACTGGCCGCAGCGAGCCACCTCCACCGTCTAATCATTACGGCACCCGAACCGAACTGTTCTCCCGCTCGACGACGCGACGACACAAAACTTGACTGGAACTGGCCGCAGCAAGCCACCTCCAGCGTCTAATCACTACGGCACCCGACCGAACCGAACTGTTTTTCCCGCTCGACGACGCGACGACACAAAACTTGACTGGAACTGGCCGCAGCAAGCCACCTCCAGCGTCTAATCACTACGGCACCCGAACCGAACTGATTTTCCCGCTCGACGACGCGACGACACAAAACTTGACTGGAACTGGCCGCAGCGAGCCACCTCCACCGTCTAATCATTACGGCACCCGAACCGAACTGTTCTCCCGCTCGACGACGCGACGACACAAAACTTGACTGGAACTGGCCGCAGCGAGCCACCTCCAGCGTCTAATCATTACGGCACCCGACCGAACCGAACTGTTCTCCCGCTCAACGACGCGACGACACAAAACTTGACTGGAACTGGCCGCAGCGAGCCACCTCCAGCGTCTAATCACTACGGCACCCGACCGAACCGAACTGTTTTTCCCGCTCGACGACGCGACGACACAAAACTTGACTGGAACTGGCCGCATCGAGCCACCTCCAGCGTCTAATCACTACGGCACCCGACCGAACCGAACTGTTTTTCCCGCTCGACGACGCGACGACACAAAACTTGACTGGAACTGGCCGCAGCGAGCCACCTCCACCGTCTAATCATTACGGCACCCGAACCGAACTGTTCTCCCGCTCGACGACGCGACGACACAAAACTTGACTGGAACTGGCCGCAGCAAGCCACCTCCAGCGTCTAATCACTACGGCACCCGACCGAACCGAACTGTTTTTCCCGCTCGACGACGCGACGACACAAAACTTGACTGGAACTGGCCGCAGCGAGCCACCTCCACCGTCTAATCATTACGGCACCCGAACCGAACTGTTCTCCCGCTCAACGACGCGACGACACAAAACTTGACTGGAACTGGCCGCAGCGAGCCACCTCCAGCGTCTAATCACTACGGCACCCGACCGAACCGAACTGTTTTTCCCGCTCGACGACGCGACGACACAAAACTTGACTGGAACTGGCCGCAGCAAGCCACCTCCAGCGTCTAATCACTACGGCACCCGAACCGAACTCCGTAAGGTCCTCGCTGTAGAATTAGAGGAGAAACTGTTGCTGATTTCTATGAAGAATTGTTAGTAGAATTTCAGGAACAACACCTGAAGGAATTTCTAACAAAACTTATGGTGATGGATTCTAAAAAAAAAAACTTTCGTCTAGTCAGCGACAAAGATATAGAATATAGATGAATGCAAATAAATTGGTGAGCTCGTTCCATATTATTGTTTATTGTAAAAAAAGAAAAAAAAAATGGCTTTAAAAAATATTATGAAGTACTATAACAGTCTAACTGCGACAATCGTAAACACGTTAAAAACGCTTTAATATGTATTCATTTGCACACAGCTGAAACAAACACAATAAATTCACGTGTTCCGGTAGGAATCGAACCCAAGACTCCCAATTCGCTAGACAAATGTTTCTATTCTTCCAAGCTGCGAAGCCCCTTTGATCATTTCAGTCGCTTGATGGCGTAGAACTGAAATCAATTCCTCAATCGCACATGGTTTGCTTCTTTTGACAATCCAAATCTCCATGTCATGTATGCACGGCCTTCTTATGTTTAAGCAATGCACAATTAAGGTAGATAGCCCAACAAACATTTTTGCTGTATACGAGCTTAAGCGAGCTTTCTTCCAAGAGCGTTTGCTATTTACGCAGCTACTTTTGCTAGTAGGGAGGGTAGAAATTTACTTCATCATATGCGCTAATTTCCGTCATGGCCAATGGTGCATTAGATGAAAGCAAAAAGATATAAACTATCAATAACCAGCCCCCATAGCACTGAAAATCTAATAGCTACGCAGAATTTCACGTTTCAATTCCATTCCACTTACAAGTTAAAAGTTTTTCTCGTTTTGCGTACGACGAAGTCGCCGCACCAAAGCATCAACTATTGTTCAAGCCGAATTGTTCTTTATCGCCTTTCAATTTTTATTTCGTCAGATTCACTTGTTGAACCAACCTTCCATTTACACCCCACAAAAGCTCTGTGGCACTTCAAAGTTTGATTTCATTCCTTTTGCTGTAGCAATTACAGGTATGTTCCGTTTTTGTCACTATCCGTTTTTATCACTATCCGATTTCGTCAACATTTCATTCCGTTTTTATCAACACTGAAGTTTTTGTCAAATTTGTTCCCTCGAACACGACTTATTTATAGTTTAACCTTCCGTAACTCGCGCGGTTGGCCACCTGCGTCAGCACCACACTAATGCTGAGTACGGAAAGCGAGATTTTTTCAACGTGTTGTACAAAATACAACAGCGCGATCGTTCGAGGGTTAACATTAATCTTGTGGCAATGCATCCATGAATGAATTTGAAAAAACCACCAACGATGACATAGATGACGTATACGCCACAGTAGCTTTCAGCACATTTCAAATTTAGCTGTAAATTATGTTAAATCTCGCTTGCTATCATGCATAATTTTACTTCTTATTTGAACATGAGAAAAACTGAACCAATAGTCCTATAGAAAATCTGACTGGAGGTGGCAGGACTTAACACGTGAATATCAATATCATCCCTGGGCTTTGGATCAATATTGTCTAGGGAAGAGTGTCTTCTGAGGGCCCTCTTGTTTCAATTGTTGCTAGTGTTGTTAAAACATATTTATTTATTACTTTATTGTATTTTTTTCTGATATAACAATATTAGACTAATGGGTGCGACAGGAGTGACCATCAAAGCCACTTATGTCCCTGGATAATTCGATCTAATAGCCAACGGCTTCCTCAATGGCCGACTGGGTGCGTGCTTTGGGTGGCGGATTTAAGCAAAGGAAGGGGAATCATACTTCGATTGACTTCTTCGGATAAAGTGCCATCCGATAAGCGTTCTTGTGTGAATCACCTTCCATCGTCTCGCAGTCAAAATTGAATTTAATAAAGCGAATGAATGTTAAAAAAAACTTAATTATTAAATCAATTGTATTACAGATTTGTCCTCATTTCAACATTATTTTCATTACTGTACTAGCTGTCCCGGCAAACTTTGTCTTGCCAATCTGTGGTGGTTTGACAACTGTTTGGTTCATTCCAGCACGGCACTCTAGATCGGTTTTATTGCGATCGTGTCGATTTTCTTCCCAGTTCATAAAAAAATCAAGTGTTTATCAATTTTCTTACTTTTTAGATGATTTTCACAACTTTTACTACTTATAAACACAGACGCCATGAATACGAATCGAACCATGCAAGAGTCATGCGGATCGGTTCACCCGTTCGTGAGTTTTGTTGCCTCAAAGAAACTCCGAACTCATTTATATATATATAGATTAGTTTCAATATTTAGTTATAAAGTTTAACCCACGAGCGATCGCGCTGTTGTATTTTGTACAACACGTTGAAAAAATCTCGCTTTTTGTACTCAGCATTAGCGTGGTGCTGACGCAGGTAGCCAACCGCGCGAGTTACGGAAGGTTAAGAAAAAGTATAGCTACACATGACTGTGAGACGACGTGGACCACATTGAGGAAATAATTAGTCGATATAGGGTAGTTAGACCATTAGGGAGGGGCCTCTATTTTGGGCATTTTTCTGCTGTTGCTCGGTCGGTTGGACTGGTTGACCGTATTTCTTTTGCGCGGTGAGATATTTGCATTATCTACCCAAGCACGGGAATTTGGGTCAGCTGGTTCGATGTTGATTGGGTTGTGACAGGGGGATGTCCGAGGTGGTTGCCACTGCCCAGATGGCTCGGCATCCTTATCAAATATTGAAATTTTTAAAGGCCCAGCTATGCTGCAAATACAAAATATTTTATTTTCTTGGAAATATAATTAATATTATTCATCAATTACATTAAAATATGATTGATATTCGTGACGATTTTTTTTTTCCTGTTTGATCACATACACACTAATACTAAAACAATTACTGCTATTATTCATAACATAAACACTATACACATAAAAATTACTAATCAATTTTTCCTTCTTTGTTTTTCCCTATAAAATGTTGCATGGTTCGGATCTTTGCGGAACATGAACGGTGCATGAGCAAAAGCTTTTTCAGATTAACATATGGAAGATCTTCGAAAGACAACCAGAAGCTAACAAACACAATCTATGGGGAAAGTATCATCGACATATGTAAGTAAACAAATGTAAAATACTCTCCATGGAACCTGAATTCTATAAGCGTGCAAAGGTAAATAACTAACATACGGCGGGAAACAAGAATTTATCAGGAAACTAAGTGGATGGGAAATTGTACTTCGATTTTTCGCATTGTAAATGAAAATTTAACTAACGTTACGCGTACGAACGAATAACTAGTTTTCAAGTAGTTTTCTTCTTTTCAAAAGAGAATTAGACTTTTTTTGCAAGTTTGTGGAACTTTTTTATCTCGTCGAATTTTGCTCCCGGCGTGAGTTGCAACACTTAATTTTGCTTGTAGTTCCGAAGCTAACGCGTGATCAATAACCTAAAATGCTTTGTTGACGTCAATGCGTCTCGACTCGACGAAAACTGATTTTACCTACTTCTTTGACTAAGCTGGACAACATGTATGTTATGTATGACAAGGAAGATAATTTAACGTTTTTAAATGTTGGTATTATATGAAAAGTGAGGGAGTGACATGTTTTCTACAAGAAAAACTAGTAGGACTGACAGAACAATTCGAAGATTTAGCCGTATATTGCCAGGATCTAGGAGCGAATCCTGTTAGGTGTAAATAATTATTAGTTATGAAGCTAATGCGTTATCAATGAGAACAATTAGTCTGGACATTTTAGATGAAAAATATTACTTATCTTAAATAATATTCTGCAATAATTGACGCAAAAACATTATGACCAGCAATTACTGACATAATGAACATAACAACTTAATATAGGGGTAGGCGGGGCAATATGGACACCCTAAGGTTTTTGCCAATTTTACCTGGCAAGATGTCAAAAAAGTTTAGTTTTTTGATACATGTATCCTTTTAAAGTCTATTTAGCATCTATTGCATAAGAATGCTCACGAAGAAAAATCATTTATCCACTTCAAAAAATGTTATGAAAAATGTTAGTTTTTCATGACCGTCTTCAAGCATACGGGGCAGAATGGACACCCCCATGGGGCATTATGGACACCATGAGACTTTTACGAATTTCGTACATTATTTACACCTATAAAGTAATTTCATTACGAAACAACTATTATGGATGAATAATACGCCGAAGTAGTTCAATTTTGTTCAGTTAATTTAATTTCAGGCTGTTTTGGATAAAGCTTCGTTTTTGTCCGCATGTACAGCTGTGCCTAGAACAACTACAGTGTATCAAACAATTGTCCGTACAGCAATTTTTTTGTCAAAATAATTTTTCATTCAAAAGTTTATAACTTTTTTATGCGTCAATCAAAAACGCTGAAATTTTGACCAATCATGACCCAAATATTAAAGCTCCATTGGTAAAATTTTGAGCGAAATCGAATAAGTTTTCTGAAAGTAATAGAACTTTTAGTAAAACTTATAAGATTTTTGAACACATTTTTAAAACATTATATCTCAATATGTACTCGATGATTTTTTTTCAATTTTTTATGTGTTGCATCTTATACCTAAGGCTTTCACATGCATCTATGTTTGGGGTTTTATATTCACTACAAAAAATATGAAAAATGTGCTTATGTAGCTGACGATGTTTAAAAATTTACTATATTTTGAACATATAATCTGCCAAACGTTTTCCACCAATAAAAGTGCATTGACTGAACGAAAAATCCATAGGCCCTACTCTTCATATGTAGTTTAGTAGGTCCTGTATAAAAATATTACATTAAGAGAGTTTAAAAAGGTTGAAAACACTTGGCACTTTAATTAATCAAAATATGATAAATTTCCAAATGACACTCTGAACATGTACAGATTTTTCATATTTTTTGTAGTGAATATAAAACTTCATACGAAGCTGCATATGAAAGCCTTAGGTATAAGCTGTAACACAAAAAAAAATGAAAAAGTTTCATCAAGTACATATTGAGATATAATGTTTTAAAAATGTGTTCAAAAATCTTATGAGTTTTACTGAATGTTCTATAACTTTCAGAAAACTTATTCGATACCGCTCAAAATTTTACCAATGGAGCTTTAATATATGGGTTATAATTGGTCAAAATTTCAGCGTTTTTGATTGACGTATAAAAAATCTATAAACATTTAAATGAAAAATTATTTTCACCAAAAAATTACTGTACGGACAATTGTTTGATACACTGTATTTTCCGCTGCTGTCGTTTTTTGACCAATTTGTTTCACCCTATGTCTACTATAGTGAACTTTTAACCGAAAATATACTGAAATCGAAGAATTTGATTGGTTTGTGATTTAGGTTATATTTTTCCCTTGCCGCTTCTTTCAAAAAGGTGAGTGTCCATTTTGCCCCGGCAGCAGAAGATATTTCCAAACTTGATTTTTGATATAATAAAGAAGAAAATATAAACATGTTAAGCATGTACATACAGCAAAACTACTTGCATGTGTTCTAGAAATATCAGGTTTTAATCGGCCTGCAATAAATTAATCACTAAACCTTATTTTAGATGGTGTGAAAATTATAATTTCCATGCACAAAAAACGGAGGACGCAACTTTTTCGTGTAAAATCAAGTATAATTTTAATTTCGAATGTTTCTTTCCTGAAACTACGTTTTAGACAAATGGACTATATTCTCCATTCATTAAAAGTTCAAAAAAGTTCGAATATTTCAAAATATTGAGGGTGTCCATTCTGCCCCGGGTGTCCATAATGCCCCGCCTACCCCTAACACTTCAATAGAGTAGAGACTACATATTTGATATGGGGCAAAACAGTAACGCTACTTAAGTTTGGGAATCTAAGGCAACTAACTGACAAATTGACAAGGACCTAACATACAACATGAACCTTACTACAGAAACCAATTTCACACTTTCTACCGTATTTGCATTATTGTGTCTCAAGTCTAGTCCAATACCTTTCCCCAACCTATACCATAACCCTTCCGATGGTGTTCATGTGGTCCGCACGGACTATTACGGCCATTACCCCTCCTTGATCTTCGGCATTGGATTGACTTGCGCTCTTATTGCCCCACCAACTGCTGCAAAATGAAAATGAAAATGAAATGAAAAATATCAATATCATCAACAACAATTTTGTCGTTTTGTAAAATGGCTCAATCATTTACCAAGTGTAACACAAGTAACTAATCATTATAGATCAATAATAGATGGGATGTACATATAAAACCATCAAAGGACGGACTCGACTATCCGGCAATAGGAAAAAATCACCCTGGATAATCAAACATTTTTTTATTTCATTAGCTTATTGCGTTAAAGCACTTTAATTGGGATCCATTCCGGGGATTGCTCCAAGATGTCCATCTGGGTATTCCTCCAAGAACTTCCTTCTGAAGGTCCTTCTTCTTCTCCTCCTTCTTCTTCTTTACGGCTCTACGTACCTGTAGTAGGCTATGAATTAGGTATGTCATCAATAAACGTCACTCATGTATCAGATTCGAAAACTAACTAACGTGTTTTACTAAACACTACATTGGCGAAGAGGATGGGATCCCGCTTAAAGATAGCAACAGAAAGGACTAATTGGTGCGATGGCGAAACTGAAAAAAAAAACGCAAGCCGGAGGACCCAGAAATTACATAATCGGAACAATTTTGCTGCGAAGGAACCCCCGGAGAAGATTCGGAAAGACATTCGCAGACTGATGCGGCAACAACGGCTAAAAGGATACCGCAAAGAAAATTGAATTTCACTGGTGATAGGAAACTTCCCAACAGCGGAACACAGAAGCTGTCGACTTCAAGACCAGTATGGTTTGTAATTATCTCACTGGCTACAGGTACTGTGCTTAGCTTATTTACTTATTTATGGATTTTCACCGCAACAATAGTGTCTCAATGCGAATGAACGTAACGCTGTTTCAATGTTCGTTTTGGACAGGGGACGGAAAATAAGATCCCCAAATTGAGTTCATCATATGTTCCAGCAGTTTGCTAAGTGATATGGTTCAGATGACGTACTTATCATTCCGATTATGAAACACTATCCATAAGGCTCAGAACGTCATAGAATAAAATAAAATGAAATTGTTTGGCTTGATTTGGAAACGAACCAGGTTTGATATGAACAGTTTTGGATTGTGAATTGTAGTGGCTTAGAAAAATGTTTGATTTTGTTTGACACTGGATCGTTGCTAAGCAACTAAATAGCTGATAAAGTTGTTGCTGTGATAAAAAAAAGGAAAAGATAAATTGACAAACAAATATTTAAAATTTGACTTTCATTATTCATCATTATCTTATTCAGATGCAAGCGCACATATAAGCAAAAGTAGTAAATCAACAAGTTTATTTGTTAGTGGATCCTTTTTGGACTAGCCCAACATAAACAATAAACAGGTACATTATAATGTAAGATATTCTAAAAAAAAATGATTTTTTGAGACTTTAAAAATATATTGAACACTAGCAGGTAAACTGTTCAGATATAGGTTTTGACATTCACCAACCTGTATTCATCTGTACGGGCCTTATGTATTCTTTGTAGGATTGCATCAAAACCCACGAAAGTAGATGTTAGATAACTCCAACATGTTTACGTTTCATTTACCAAACCCAATTCGATTATTGCAACACCTGATCATCAATTGAGGTAAAATGAACGCGAACTTCATCCGAATTTTCATTTAGGCAAACATGACGCATCATTATAACGATTGGCGGTGCACTAACTATACATTTGTTACACTTACCGGACTTGCAGTAAAAAAAGCATTATAGTTGAACCGTTTCATCGAACGGGCGTCTACTTTATTTTGAAAAATAAAACAACATAAACATTTTACGAAGACTTTATTAAGATAATACGTTCCATTTGTACTTCAAACTTGATAAAGTAAAATAATCATTTTAAAACCATAATTTGCAGAATAATTACTAATTATTCTTTAAAAAAAATGTGTTGGGAATTATGTCAAATTAACGTAACACTAAGATGTTATTCTTTTAGAACAGATAGGCACATGGTGTGCTATTGAGTGTGCTAAACAGTTGAACTTTATTTGGAGCTTAAAACGCAACTTCCAAGAAAATGTTGATTCATTTTTCATTTTAGTTGTTCTTTATTGGAATAAAAGTTTGAATGGAACGACATAATTTATTGTTACACTCCCACAACAAGCACACTATAAATCAAGAAAATTTTAAAGCAATGAATTCAATGTAATAAATCAATTATTTTCCTACTATAATTACCTTGTAATTGATTCTGTCTGCTCCAATATAATTCAGATTCTTGAGGAATGATTGGAATATATATGCATTTTGCTCTATTGAGCATAATGAAAATTAAAAAGTTGAAACGATATAATTTGAAATCTATTTAAACATATTCTGAGGAAAGTTATGGTAAATATAAATAAAACTCAATAAGTTTTACTGATTGATTATGTAAGCGATTATTTTGTCTATTCAATAATATATGAAGAGAGACCACAAAAATCTGTAATCAAATTACCCTTGTACATTTTTTGCATTGTTGATTTGAAGAAAGTCATGACTAATCAAAAACATGTACATTTGTACACGAATCGTTGAAATTGATACTCTTATAATTGAAAGAAACATTAATTAGCTTTTGCTTTATAGCTGTTTTGAATATTATAGATATACTATAATTAAAGCAAAGTGTAAAAATAATACGGTAACTATTGATGTTTTTTAAGAAAGGAAATTGAGAATCATGATTCGTAAGAGAAAAAAAGAAAGAATAATAATAAAAGCATTTCCTATGAAAAAAAATAATACTATTTAAATTTTTGAATAACTTCTGGATAAGAGAATACTACAGGAGTTCTGGTCTATTTTTCCATAAAACAAATCAAAGAGGAAAAAAATACTGGTTTAGTTCCGGAAAAAAAAGAAGTTCAGAAACGTTTGAAAATTCGGTCCATTTCTAAAGCGAAATGAAGGAATTGTACAGTCATCCACACGAGTAAAGTATAAAGAGAACACTTTTAGTGATTCCTGTTTATATCTTCATAAGAAACAAAGAAGATTAAAAAAAAAAATCGTGGTCCGTTTCTGAAATAAGAGAGATCATGCAAATTCAGTCCATTTCAATGATGAAATGAAGGAATGGCACAACTTGTCCAGTTTGCTTCTGGTTGATAAGTAGAGAGTAAAGGGAACATTGATTCCGGTCTACATCTCCGTATGAAACGAAGGAGGTTTGTAAATCTCAGTCCGTTTCAGAAAAAGGAACGAAGGGAGGTTGTTGAAATTCGGTCCATTCCAGTTACGGAATGAAGGAATAAAACAGATCGTCCGGTCCGCTCCTGGTTAAACAGTAGAGAGTAAAGGGAACACTGATTCCGGTCTACATCTCCGTATGAAACGTAGGGGATTCGTAAATCTCAGTCCGTTTCTGTAATAGGAACGAAGGGAGGTTGTTGAAATTCGGTCCATTCTAAGTATGGAATGAAGGAATAAAACAGATCGTCCGGTCCGCTCCTAGGTGAATAGAAGAGAGTAAAGGGGACACTGATCCCGGTCTACATCTCCATATGAAATGAAGAGGAACTACGTTCCTAGTCCATTTCTGTAAAAAGAACGCAGGGAGTTCGTTGAAATTCGGCCCGATCCAAGAGAGAATCGAAGGAATAATACGAATCATCCAGTCCGTTTCTTGGAAAGTACGTTGAAAACCGCAGTGAGATATACAGCTATGACAATTACGACATAGACTATGAATAGAGACAATGAATGTTATCTGGAGTGCTTAATAAATAATGATATATGTAATAGAAAAGTATATTGTCGAAATCATATCAATGAATGAATCTATAATCATTTCAATAAATTTAGTAATCCAGTACAATATGAAAATATGAGAAAAAACTAATTCTATTAATGTAACCCTTGATATATGTATAATATAACAGCTAGTTTTTTAGTCTAATTTCAGCAATCTATTGAATGAAATCAAGAAGCGTTATTCATGATAACTTATTTTAAAAAAGGAAGAGAAAGATGAAAGTGAATGGCTAAGTATAATGGAAAAAAAGTATTATATTATATATTTGTGTTCAAATATTTCATTTATACCTCTTTTCCATCAGATTCAAGAAAGCACCTCTATCTTGGCTGAGCCTTATGACAAGATATATAAAGAATCCACGGATGCTGCAGTTATATCAAATTAACATTGAGTTACGCCAATTACTTTCTTTCAATCAACCAATCATATCAAATAGAATAATTATATGAACACTTATCTGTTGATACTTACATGGAAACAATTAGAATGAAATAATGTAAAATTAATATTTCAATTCAATTAAAGATAAGGAGAGATGTAGTAGGCTATGAATTAGGTATGTCATCAATAAACGTCACTCATGTATCAGATTCGAAAACTAACTAACGTGTTTTACTAAACACTACAGTACCAACTGGAACTTGGCCTGCCTCTTCGAGTGTTATTCGAGGAATTAAACAGTTTAGGGCTTTATTTGCCTGTCATTGCTTGATTTTTTACACTACAATCTTTTTTACAAGACTTTTTTAGGTGAAATAAATTTCACGCGATTCTTTAAACGATTTTCTTGAAATTACGCGATGTGCTCAATTCTTCTCTTTTGGTCGCTATTTCTTACCGACGGTACTCAAATTTCTACCAGAGATCTCTCTTGTCATCCTTCATCCCTCTTGTTTTCTTCAGTAATTCCTACTAGCGATTCTACCTTGTATTTCTCCAGATTCCTTAATGGATTTCTTCTGATAAATCGTCAGGAAGTAATTCAGAAGTTCCTTTAGGTGAATTAGGAGTTAAGTCTTTCAGAAATAAGTTTCTCTAAGAAAGAGGAGCCTAGGATCAGTGCTGAAAAAATCATTTCATCAAATCTAAATTCAACCACCTACAGTTCATTTTAGAAGATGAACCTGAGAATATGGTATATGAAAAACTTGTTCGGCTAGACCAGTTCTGTAAGAAAGTCACGGAAAAACCGCTATTTTTCGAATATTTAAGGTAAATGGTAAATGTCACGGACTACCTTCAAAAAATGCCAATGATATTCACGGTGAATATCATTTGGCATTTTCCAAATGTAGTCCGTGACATTCACCTTAAATATTCGAAAAATAGTGGTTTTTCTGTGACTTTCTTGCAGATCTTGTCTACCCGCACAAGTTTTTCATATACCATATTCTCAGGTTCAGCTTTCAAAATAAACTGTAGGTGGTTGAATTTAGATATGACGAAATGAAATTTTCAGCACTGCCTAGGATCTTGGAAAACGATCTGGGAATTTTTTCAGCAACTCCTGAAGGATTCCCAGAAGAAACTAAGGATTCCCAGAAGAAACTAAGAATTCCCAAAAATCCTAAAGATCCTCATCGATTCTGAAAGTATCCCTCGAGGAACAATTTATTGATTTCTTGAAAGAAGTTATACAGGATTCCTACAAGGAATTTCTCAAGGATTCCTACAAGAAATGTTTAGAGAATTCTTAAAAATAACTCCCCGGAGATTTCTATACAGAACATCAGGAGGACTCCCTGAAAGAGCTTCTGGAGGATTTTAAGAAAAAAATCTTGGGAGATTACTAAACTAAACTTCTTAGAGATTCCCAGTAAACGCAGTAAGAAACCGGGGAGATTTATTATTACTGTATTATCTTTATTAACGAGATTTTCAGCCCAAGGTTGGTTCATCTAGTAATCATGGAGAAATAACAAAGATGAAAGATAGAATCCTCATGGAAGTATTCATAATGAAAGTTCCAGTAGGTTTTTTCTACTGCTCATTAATACCAAAACAAAGTCTCAGAAAGAAATTCTGGAGGAACCCTAGAACGAACCCATGGAGATATATCAGAAAAAAAATCTGGAGGGATTTTAGAAAGTAATCTCGAAAGAATTCCCGTAAGAAATTTTGAAGAAACGGAGAAACTCCTATACAGATCGGACTCGATTATACGGAGCCGGGATCTGCTGCTTTTCATACACATATCTGAGGCACGGAATACTCTAACAAGCTGCAATTTGGACAATTTGTCAAGCTAACATTGATAGGTAATCAGCCAAAATTTCAGCTAACAGCATTCCGTTTGCTAGATATATTTTTGGGAAGCGCCAAAACCCGACTCCGGATAACCGAGTCCAATCTGTATTCCAAAAGTAAAATCTTGGTGAATCTCCAAAGCAACTCTTGGATGAATTTCAACGGGTTGTCTAGGTTAAATTCTAGAATTATTTTCTTAGCCCACCTTGTCTTGCACAAGGTATTAGGGCATTCTAGACCCAAACCGTACACTACGTCAGCGAGCTGTTCCCAACATAATGCATAAGGGAGGTTAATAAATTCCAATTCCTGGTGGAATATTCGAAGGGATTCCCAAAAAAAAAAATCCAGGACAAATTTAAAAGGTTGATCCGAGCAGAAATTTCTGTAGAAATCATAAGTGGCAGAACCTCTTTTCTCTAAATATTCTTATCGAATTCCAAAATATAAACAAGCGGCATGATACAAGGTAGCCTAGAAAAATTCTGGTGGAGCTTCTTGGGAAATCCAATATTCTGGAGAAGTTACAAGTGATTTATTAGAAAAATTCCTGGAGATTTCCTAAAAGTATCCTAGACGAAACATTTATAGGAATCTGAGAAGATGACAGTCGTGGAGAAATGCCTTCCGAAAGGAAGTACACATATAAGTTAAAATGTGATGAAAACCTCTTATCGGTCTAAAAACTGTAATTTGAACTGTGCAACCAAGATGTGCTACAAGACATCAAAAAACAATTAAACTTCATAGTAAACTGCATATTTTGCTTTTGGAATGTGTTCTACAGTAAAATTTCCAATTCAGACTAAAATGTTGTAAAATATTTTGTCAAAGAAAATTATTCCGTTTTTACCACTATTCCGTTTTTGTCAACTGAAAATCGCGGACCGTGTTGATAAAAACGGAACATACCTGTATTGAAATAATTGCTTTTTCCCGTTGGTAAATTGTAAACAAACAGTTGTATTCGTTCTTGGGAAGATGCAGGCAAATGAACACCTACGATCAAATCATAATTTTTGGCCATCCTGTGTACCATAGTGTCACGTAGCAGGTGTGCCATGAATTCAATTCAGGTTGTGCCCGAAATAGACGTGGACTAGACGGAAACAGAATCCGAGGGCCAATTATTCAACTTTATTATTTTAAGTCAATCGTAGCTCTTCCACAATATTTTTACATGATAGGGAAGCTTATTTTTAAACTAATAATTGATACCGAATTGGCCATGAGACATTGGGAGAGGTGCTAGAATAATTTCGATCATTATTGTTCTGTGCTTAGCTAGACGGGAATTAGATTAAAACCCTTTGAGAGAATACTATTTCATTATGTTGAATCTTCATTCATATATACTTGTTTAAAGTACTTAACTCAAAAATTGAAAAATTGTTCAAGGTGTACCAATTTCATCATATCCAACTTTCCGTGCGGGAGCCACTTCTGTCAAGTCTGCCGGGCCCGCCGCGCCGCCGGGTCGAACGGGTCGTGATTTCTGCTCAACTCAAGCGTTCCGCTCCCCGTTTCGAACAGTTTCGATGAATCATGCTGCTTTGGCTCACTACTGTGCTGCTGTGTGTGGTGATGATGGTGCTCTGGTGGTAATACTGTCGCCACCATCATCGTCGAGTCGAGTCTGGTTCACGCGACGACGGCGGCAGTAGCGTATAGTGTTGTTTTCCGATGAGATTGAAGATTTTTAGGTCACTTTTTGCAGGGTCTTTCTAGCTTTGTAGAGCGCAGTTATAAGCGTCGTCCATCGTTGTATTCGACGTCGTAGTAAAAAGTAGTTAGTCTGTGACAGAAATGTAGCAAAGTTTTGACGCAAACTTGAAGTTATATAATGAAAAGAGGAAAAAAGTTTGCAACTATAACGTTCCATTTTCTGCGCACAAACAAACTGAAAGTCATTGCTGCAGGGATGGAGAGTTTTCGCAAACTCACAAAGTGAGGGAATGAGGCATTGTTACAATTGGTTCGAAAACATATCTTAGATCTTGCTAGAAGGACAAAGTTTTTGTACGTATTTTACTTCCGCAAATGGTGTTACTTTGTAGGTCGATGCCCGAAACTGTTGAGTTCTTCTAGGGCTTCATATATCTCTTCAAACTACTAGGACTCTTTCTGTTGATATAAAGAAACCGCCAGTCACTACCATTTTCCAATGTTTTAGCATTACCATTGCTCTCTCCGTACAAGTGATGAGACTAACTTCTAAATGAAAACAATACTAGGGTTTGGGTGCTAGTAGTGGACCCCCTAAGCCATCGAAATCTACTTCTGCGGCTTTTTAGCAATGTTGCCTCAATGGATTGTCCCAAAGTGAAATTTTATAACAAGTTTCATGTCCCCTCTTTATGTTAAGCCCGTCAAACATACAACATTAATTGATTATTCCAGTGAAACACGCATTTGAAAGTATGCATCGACGTTGCCTATAATGGACCCCACCGGGGTCCAATATAGGATTATTTACAAATATCTTGGTGCCTATAGTGGACCCCCCATTTGATTTACATGTTATCTGCCTCGCCGCCGACGGCACCTATAGTGGACCCCCCTGAGTGTGCGCATAGTGGACCCTTTTCAGTGTTTACATTCATGAAATAGTTAAAATAACCGATTTTTGTGGCCACTGGGCAATTCGTTTGCCAGCAACTGCTGTGTAGCAATGTATTTGATGTTCCCCCGGTGGAAGTTGCCTGGAATTAGTTGATTTGGGCATTTATATTTGGGTTTTTCTGTCGGGGGTCCACTATAGGCGCAGGGTCCACTACTAGCACCCAATCCCTATCTGATCGGTTTGATGTCTGGGTTTCAATCTGCTTCGTCGATACCGCGCTTAAAAGGAGACAAATAGACTGCCGGTCCGGCGTGGTGTGTGGCATACGTAAGCATGTATCTCTGTCGGTGGAATTGTCGAGATATGCGAAGTTGATTAGCTCGACACACTGCGCTGCACATCTTCATACATTCATATTGAGTATTCCTGTGTCGTGTGCGTCCAATCGCTGTTCACTTTTCTTCTCTTTCCGTTTCTATAGTATCGTCATCGTCTGCTGGCGCCTGTTTTGCCATCTTATACTTTAACTGCATCTGCGCGAAATCATGCAACTTTTGGTTGTGGGGAAAATGTTTGCAGCGGAACCTATTCGCCTTGATTAGCGGGCCGCTGATTTGTTGTGATGAAGGAAAATAATAAATTTTTTATTCTACTGTGAATTGGGACTGTGAAAAAGCAATATTTTTATTACCATTCCCGGTGTTTGCTCTAGCTATGACACTATAAATAAGTCAAACTTTCAGGGTTGTTAAATCTCGTGCCCGGCAGATGAATTGGAATCTCAAACATACTTGTAACTCTGTAGAAAGGGTTTCTAACAGCGCACGTTCTACCATCAATCTACCATCACGGTTGATTCATACTCATACATACGTAAATTAATAACGTTCCCTCATGCAGTGACGTAGATAACACCTTTTTTAATGAATCGAGCCTCTATAGTGGCTGCTGGTAAGCAAACTCAAACTCTGCCTAGAATCAAACTGAAAACTTTGAAAATGCACGCGATTTCAATAGCACATCTGATTTCGATTTTCCCTTCGATATTATCTGAACAAATGTAATAGTTCATCATCATCTTCTTGGCGTAACGTCTCCACTAAGACACAACCTGTTTCTCAGCTTGTGTTCTGTGAGTACTTCGACAGTTATTGACTGAGAGCTTCCTCTGCCAATGACCATGTTACATGTGTGGCAGGCACGAAGATACTCTATGCCCAAGGAAGTCAAGGAGAAATTTCTCTTGCGAAAAGTTACTGGGCCGACCTGGAATCGAACCCGTCACCCTTAGCATGGGCCCCCGATAATGATCTACGGAACTCACAGATACAATTTTTCCAATGTTTACTTATTTTCCCATACACTCTGTATCGTCGGTCTGCACATCTTCCCAGTTACCATCGGCGTTGAAATGCAAGCGCCATTCCCCTTGTCATCCACAGTTAATCATTCTGCTCATCATACCGGCGATGATGACGGACAGAATGGAATGATGGAACGCCAACAACCGTGGATCATTCGCGACCGACCACGCACTAACTGGCAGCATGTTTTGTGTAATACGTATAAAATGTATTATGCGCGAGCGCTCACCTCCTGTTTCAGAACGGCAGCACTTCTTTTTACTCATGTTGCTTGCGCAAGTCGCAAGCTGTTTTTTTGCTTCTTTAAACCTTTTCCGCGTTACTTCAAGCCCTGTTTCTATGTTTTTCTTGGACTGGTGATCATTAACCTTTCTTTACTTTTGCTTGCTTGGTTTTATGGTGGATTTTTTGCCATGAATGCGACCGACAATGTGTGTCGGTAGCGTGCGTGTGTCAATGAATAAAAAAAACTAGGAGTGAGAGTGAGGAGACACGGAAAAAGTAGAGGGGTTTTCCTCTTTTGTTTGTTTCACCTCTTTACGGATGGTATGCTTATCTCATTTGCACGCGCACTTGGCTTTGCTTCCTCTTGGCGGTTCTCTCGGTTCCCAAGGTTTGTCCATATTTATGATTCACTCGTGTTAGATCATAGCGCATCTTTTAGACTGGTTCGGAAGTGGTGCGAACATTAAAGCAGAAATTATTTGATCAACATAAACATTTTTATCTGTATTAACGAGATTTTTCATCTCGGGACGCACGCTTTACATCCCTTCCTAAGGAAGAACCCACATGTTGTGAGTTTGTCGGGAGTGGGATTCGATCCCAGGTCCTCGGCGTGATGGTCAAGTGTTCTAACCACCAAACCAGGTCACATTGAGACACCATTTTAAAGTAACATATCTTGTTATAGAGATACTAGAAAGACCTTTCCTAGTGAGCCGTAGGGTGCTCCTATTACCATCCCACTCAAAACAAATGGTCACAGTCTATTTTATTCATATTTTGTGTTTTTCCCAATGCGCAAGATATTTATTTCCCTGGAATCTTGACAATGCACAATGGTCCAAATTCAAGTTTTAGCAGGAAAATAATCCATATCTCTGTTATTGATAATTTTAGGCGTATGGTGTCTTCAGGGAAGTTTTTTGCATTTGTTTGTTGTATCTTTTCCGTCTTAATTCAAATCTGGAATAGAACTTTTTAATTTTAAGTCTTATGCGATCGAGTTCTTTAGCAAAGTTGTAGGCAATGCTATTTTGAGCAACTTTGCCGAAGACACCTTTTTTCTAGCTCTCAATTTGAACGAAGTATGTTAATTTTAAGTTTTGACTTAGGATGATCCCTCCAAAAACGGGTTTTTAGAATAACTTTTTATTTGCTTTTTTTTAAGATTTGAGCTTCGGAGCATTTGAAGAGCAAGTAATAATATATTTGTTCTGAATATTGCATGCAGGGATTGGCGGCATGCACCGTGCGGTGCGAAAAAAGCGTATGCTTCACACAATCTGAAGGGCTTGTCGCCCGTTTTGTCGAGAGACAGAGACGACAAATCGAAGCACTAGCTCTACGGTGTAGGGAGTAATGCACGATTTTTGGGACTGTGCTTATCAACAAGCAGAAAAAATCACTTAATAAATTAATTAGAGAGTTTGTGTTTTCGGCAAAGTTGTTAATCTTGTTACGTAATCAGTCTTGCGAATAATCGCGACCATCACGAGACAATCACTTGAACCGCTTTCTGGAGTCACCGTTCCCAAGGTGATACGAACCAGCTAGCGTGTCACGCCTGGAATGACAAACATGTTGTGGGTTCCACCCTTCGCAGCTTTGCAGCGATAGCAGTTGC
Organism: Aedes albopictus; assembly: GCF_035046485.1. NCBI lineage: Eukaryota > Metazoa > Arthropoda > Insecta > Diptera > Culicidae > Aedes > Aedes albopictus. The sequence continues at coordinate 10,365,293 of NC_085138.1, forward strand.
TGAGTATGCTTCAGGCGGGTTGCGAGAAAATCAATCTCTCTGAGCAACGATGCATAACGGGCAAAGTGAGAGCGTTTGCCGTAGCCAGGGCGAACTGCGTGGTGCGCTCAATGTGTGCGTTTAAACTGAGCTATGCAAAACGAATAGGATTTATGACGTAGTACCGTGCTTGTGATAATACACAAGCATAGTTTTACATGCTGTTGCGCGTGCATCTGCTTGAGGCGACGGAGAGAGTCATGACACTCACATGAGCCGTATCCAAGTCAGGATGATTGTAGCAAAACAAGGGTGACCGGGTGACTATGATGGGATTCTGTCTTTTCTGGTGTTAGCGACTGTAGAGAGAGCGAATCAGAAACCGCAGAGACAGGGTGACATAAGCTTGGTGCTTATCAGCTTTTTTGTGACTTGTACGCTGATGCTTCGCGACACTGTACGTAATATTTGAACGAACCCCAAAGAGTTTTGAGTCGCACTCTATCCGTGATTGCATGCTAAGTCTTGTCATTCACATGTTATGGGCATTTTTGACTTAAAAACAACGATGTCGTGAAATCCTTATATCTCATGGAGTTTGTACGATAAAAAAAGTTCTTTAAGCGGCATTTGAAAGGTCATAAATAAAGCCAAATTTGGAACAAAAATTACGAAAACGCTATTTTTTTTTCATTGGAATCGACTCTAAAAATCTCCTTAGAAAACGGAAAACTACATATAACTCAAACAATTTTGAAGATAGTGCCAAACTGTCTTCGTTAAAATTGTAGGTTTTTACCATACCTAAAAGTTTCTCCTACACGAGTTTTTTGTAAAACGCGAAACAAAAGCTTGAAATTGATTTATTTTTCTGAAGAATATAATCGTTCTGATTTGCTTAGACTCCTTAAAATCAAAATTATGCTACAGGATAGGATTGAGGACTAGGGTTGAGCGAGGGATATCATCAGTAGGAAGGCAATCATGCTGATCATTACAGACCGAAAGATAAAGGTTAGGGATAGAAGACAGAGAAGATGATTAAGCGGACGGAAAAAACGGTAAGGATTTTTTCGAGATACCTTCAGTAATTCTTTCTGGGATAACTTAAGGCATTCCTCTCGAGAATCTTTCCAGGATTCCTCCCGGGATTCCTTCAGATGTTTCTTCCGGAATTGCTGTGGGGATTGCTCCTGAGATCTCTTCAGGGATTTCTGCAGAGATTGGTTTAGAATACCCTGAAGGGATTCTTTTAGTTACAGTCGAACCTCCATGAGTCGATGTTCCTTGACTCGATATCGACTCATGGAGGTAATTATTACCATATTGAAAAAATATTTCTAGGTTACTATGATGGTCCCTTAGAACATTTCTCCAAGGACTTTTGTTCCACTACTCGATATTTCCATGTGTCGATGGTCCCTTCAATATCGACTCATGGAGGTTTGACTGTATTATATTCGGCAATCGTCCATGGACTGAACTCCTTCAAACACTTGAACTCTTGAAAAGGAAAATAGATTTCTGCCGAGATTTTCTCAGACAACCTTAATTGTTTTAGGTATGCGTGCGGGAATTTCTGATGGGATTCCTTAAAAAATTCTTCGCGAGTTTTTTAAGAGATTCCTTTTATAATTCCTTCAGGGATTTATTTTATGATTCTTTCAGGGATCCCTACTGAGCTTCCATCTGAGATTCCTGCCATGATTTCTCTAAGGATTCCATCAGGTATTCTCTACCGGATTCCTTCAGAAATAAAATAATCCCCGATTTAGAAAATCTTGGAATTTTCTTTATGAAATTCTAGGTAGCATTTCTTCAGGGATTCCTGCTGGAATTACTTCACAGATTCCTCCTGATATTCATTCAAAGATTTCTATTATATTCAGTGTACGTCTTTCAGGTCTACGTGTCGGGATTTCGGCTGGTATTTCTTGAAAGATTCTTCTCTGTTTTTTTTTAGGGATTTCTCTCGGAATTTCTCCAGTAACTCCTCCCGGGATTTCTTCTGTGATTTTTCCAATCGAGCTTGCAGGATTGGATTCTACCAGATATTACTCCCATAATTTCTTTGGGGCTCTTCATAGACCCAATTTTGTCCATCTCAGACACTCATACAAAAATCTTAAAATTTGTAGGGGGCGTGGACATTGGCCAAAACCACTCCCTCCCTCCAAAAGTGCACGTGGTTAATGAACGGTCTTTTCAGGAAATCCTTCCGGGGTTCCGTTAAGGGATTTCTGCCGGTTTGTTTTTGAAAATCTTGAGCTGACAAATGTTCTAGTTGGCATTCCTTCAGGGAATACTGCTAAAAATCCTTCAAAGATCCCATCCGAGATTTTGTAATGGATTGCTTTTGCAGTTCTTGTTAGCATTATTTCAGGTATTTTTCTTTGTATTCTTTCAAAGATCCCTTCAGGGGATCGCTACGGGCTTGGTGGTCTAGTGGCTACCGCTTCTGATTCGTATGCAGAAGGTCATGGGTTCAATCCCTGGCCCGTCCCTTTCATCCTACTTTGTATATTTCTATCCACTTCCTCTCTTTCTTATCTACATATACAACTCATGTATATTCATATGTTCATAGCCATCGCTAGAACCAGAAACGAATTGAAAAAAAGTCGTTTCCCTCCCTTCCAACTTCCACTCACAGCACAGTGTTATAATAACGCCTACAAGTTATGCAACCAAAGCGTGCTGTGCCGCTTGACCTTATTCACCTTATTCACCACACAATCTATCACCTTACGAACACTATAAATAACCCCTATCCATGGATCGCATCACCGACCCAACTGTGACTCCCAGATCTCCCATCCTTTCCGTCTAACAAATACCCCAGTCCGTGCTGGTTGTGGGGATGCAGAGGTGCTCTCGATCTTTAGTAGCAACAACCAGCACACTCTAACATTCCTTTCCCTTCCCAACTGACTATAAGGACGTGGCCGGCGCCGTTATTGATCCAGAATGCATGAGCTGCTAAAATTGCACTTTGAGAATAAGTGGAGTGTCCCAGCCCTTATTCATTTGCATCTCAGTGCAATTGGTACCAGTTCAGAATCAATCACGGAGGAGCAACCATTGACATGTATAGTCGGATTTGATCGTTTTTGATCGTGATCGTTTCAAAGATCCCTTCGGGGATCTTTCAGGTATTCATGCCACGGTTCTTGCTGTGGTCCCTTCAAAGATTCTTCTCGTTTTTTTTGACATTGCTCAAGGGATTTTTCCTTTGACTCCACTCGGCATTTTTTCAATTATTCTTCCAGGGTGTCCTGCCGAGCTTGCAGCTTTCTTTGAATGTTCCATGAGGGATTCTGAACGGGATTCCTTTTCGGATTTCAACAGGAGAACTTCCATGAGAGTAGGATCCATAAGCAGTGCTGAAAATTTCATTTCGCCATATCTAAATTCAACCACCTCCAGCTCATTTTAGAAGCTGAACCTGAGAATATGGCATATGACAAACTTGTGCAGCTAGACCAGTACTACAAGAAAGTCACAGAAGAACCGCTATTTTTCGAATATTTAAGGTAAATGTCACGTACTACCTTTGAAAAATGCCAAATGATATTCACCGTGAATATCATTTGGCATTTTTCCAAGGTAGTCCGTGACATTTACTTTAAATATTCGAAAAATAACGAATTTTCCGTGACTTTCTTGCAGAGCTGGTCCAGCTGCACAAGTTTGTCATATACCATATTCTCAGGATCAGCTTCTTAAATGAGCTGTAGGTGATTGAATTTAGATATGATGAAATGAAATTTTCAACACTGTCCATAAGTGTTAAATAAAGAAACAGAGACAAATATGCTTTTTGATGCACGTAAATATTTCTAGTAAACCACGACGCCATCTGAGTCATTTTCGTATTCTCTTTATCACTAAATGTAGATGCTTTGTATATTTATATATATATATGGATGTGAGGACCTACATTGAAAATTTGTTTTGAACCTACACCATAGACTAATTTTTTTCGTCATTTTTATTTTCAAAATTTGTAATTATTTTTACAATACTCCTTGTTTAGTTTTCAGTTTTCGATTACTTTGTTTTACCGTCTATGTAAATAGGAACATTAGTGTATTTCGACTTGGAAGTTTCCGCGAAACGAAAGTTACGTGACTTTCAGGTGTGAAAAAAACAATTCAATATGGCGTCGAAAAGTAGGTTGGTGCGAGAACTGCTTGCTAGAATTTCCGTGCAAGTTGCTGTAAGTATTGAACGATAATTGGATTGTTTAAAGCAAATAATAGTGATAAATTTTACGCTGTTGTGACTTTTATATTTTCAATTTTATTCTATTATTAGTCTCGTGACGGTAGCGGAGGTCCATCGGAGGAATTCAAACGGTTGAATTTCGAAGATTTTCTTTCAACATTTGGAACTTTGCACTTTTAGAAGATCCGAAACGTATGAAGATGTGTTCATTATTTATGTAAGTGTAAATTAGTGTAAGTATATTTAGTGTAAGTATTCTAAAATAAAAGACTGATAAAGACTTTTCTTCAATTGTTACATTTTAGCACCAGCTTGTTGCGTATATGAGGAAGCAAAAGATTTCAAATCCCTATAAAATGCAATGATATATTCATTTTACGGTAGGGTACAATCTATGTTTTTTTCATTGCATCTTGTAAGGATTCAATTTCTCCTCTCCTCTTCCTCTTCTTGGCGTAACGTCCTCACTGGGACAAAGCCTGCTTCTCAGCTTAGTGTTCAATGAGCACTTCCACAGTTTTTAACTGAGAGCTTCCTCTGCCAATGACCATTTTGCATGTGTATATCGTGTGGCAGGCACGAAGATACTCTATGCCCAAGGAAGTCAAGGAAATTTCCTTTACGAAAAGATCCTGGACCGACCGGGAATCGAACCCGTCACCCCCAGCATGGTCATGCTGAATACCCGTGCGTTTACCGCCTCGGCTATATGGGCCCCCTATTCAATTTCTCTTGCCTCTTTAAATACGTTGCAAGCTGGTGCGCCTGCTTTATTCTCATTCTAAAATCATGTAGAAATTACGTGAAATTCATGTAGAGCTAATCATGTTTCCACGTAAAAGTAACCTGAAATTCCAGTGGCACTCGCCCACATTTCACGTAAACGATACGTAAAACGCGAGTCAAATTTACCTGACTCATCACGTCGATTCGCGAAGCTTAAATTTGTCCAGCTACCTGACATTCCGGTGAAGATGACGTGAAAAATATGGTGGATGAAAACTACCCATCTTTTCACGTAAATCGGACGTGAAAATTCTTCAAACGAATTTGTTCAGTTCCAGAGGCGTTCAAAGGCTTAAGGGGTCATAGGGGTGTTTCAGGGCATTCCAGGAGTTTCAGGAGCGATTCAGAGGTTTTTAGGAGTTCCCAGGGCGTTTCAGGGGTGTTCCAGGCGATCAATGGTGTACCAGGGGTTTCCAGAAGTGTTTAAGGTGCTTTCAAAGGTGTTCCAGAGTATTTCAGGGGATTCAAGCATAATGAAGGGGCTTCAGGGGATTTCAGAAGCGTTCCATGGAGCTTCAGGGGCCACCAGGGGCGTTCCAGGAAGTTTTATGGGCGTTCTATGGGGCTTCATGGTGTTTTGGAGACGTTCCAGAGTGTTTGAGGAGCGTTCTAGTGGTATTCCAGGAAGTATCAGAGGTTTTCATGGGCGTTTCATGGAGTTTCAGAGGTTTTCAGAGGCATTCCAGGGGTCTTGAGGGGTTTAAGACGTTTCAGGGGGTTTCAGAGTCGTCACAGGGAGTTTAGAGGGGTTGCGGAGGTGATTCATAATGTTTCAAAGACGTTTTAACAAGGTGATCCCAAGAGATCCCCGAAGTGCTTTCCAAGAGTGTTCTCGTGAGTTTCAGGAGCGTTCTAGGGAATGTATACCAGATTACACCGAATCTTTGAAACAGCTTGAAACTCATCTGAAAATTTTCTAAAACTTCGTAGAAACTCAGCTAAATCTTCCAGAATCCGATGGAACAGTGTTGCAAACATTCATGATGAGCAATTGAAGAAAAATTGCAAGTGCCGGGGCTGGGATCGAACCCATGACCATATGCGTATGAAGCGAACGTGTGACCACTACGCCACGTGCCCCGGCCCAACTCGGATTCAGTTGAATTTCCTGAATCAACCGACTAGCAGAAGTTTTGAAAAATGTTTTACATATTTGTTTTTCCTTACTTTTTTGTGCCTCAATGTAAAGTCACTTCCCATTACTGTTACATGTTACATGGATCGACTATAGTTTAAAATACAGGGTTCGATTAATTCGATGGCAAAAACACACGACAACTGACTCAACGAGAAGAAAAACATATTGAACCATACCACAAAATCAAACAAGAGGACAAACACGAACCGTGTGACCATAACACTATATAGGCAAATCCTGACTGACTGACCAATTGCAAACTTTCCAACCTTCTACCGTAACTTTCTGAGTCAGTAGGCAACAGTGTCTTAATGGATATCATTTTCCGCGTACGGCTGGCAAACTGCTTCTGAAAGATTACGTTCTCTTTTCTATCTTCGGGTCTAGTGTAGAGGTTTCAACTCTATTCAGAGTGCAGCTAGAAACCAAGCAAAAAAAAAGAATAATTAGGCTGGACATTGAACAAACTTGTCCTTTCCAATTCCTTTTAAAGTTTTGAACCAGCCTAACGGTCGTTCTTGACAGCCACACCAAAATTGGTTCCACGTTGAACCGGTAACAACCAGCAAGAGGAGGTAATTGTTTGCAAAGTGCGGTTCGTCTTTCTCCATCCCAGCAGCGTGGTTGCTAGTTATTGTTTGTTTACTTTCCCATTCGCATAGGACCGCTATGTGTTGCATGTGTAAGTACCATTGTACTGTAACCATCGCATCGGGCCAACTTACTCCACACTTTGGAGCACACAAGGGAACATTCAACGGCAGCAACACGACAACCGTGAGGCGGCGAATTGCTCACCACAGCGAAACTTTCAATCGGGGCAGCTGATAGATTGGAAAGCCCTGACTGTCGCTCTTCTTGATAACAGATCGACATTCGCTTCGGCAGCGTGTTTTGTGTGGTCGATGTAGCGAAATGGAAAACAAACATAAACACTCTCTGCTCGAAGCGTTCTGATCATCGCTTCGTGGAGCTGAGGGTGATCAGATGTGTGATGGCATCGGTCATCGTGGTCCTCTAGGAAAGGGGTCAAACCGGGAGGTTATCGCGCGTTCGAACATCCTCTCTGTCGAATTCCTTTTCGAAAACATAAATCCAACAGTATTAATAACAATCACGCGGCTCCTCGCCGATCAGACGGAGTCACCTATAATGCCTTAACCTTTGAACAGCGGGTTGCTGTTTATTGCTGATCTTGTATTGCGCTTTATAGGCTTCCAGTTCGTTAAAATGATCCAACACTGGCGATAGGGTGATCCATGGTTGTAGCATAATCAATAAACATGGTAAACTGTACACATTCAAACCACAGTTGATGCTTGAATCGATGAGTAAAAAACGCCAATTAATCTAACCCATTCTTACTAAAGAGGAATTCGTCCTCTGCATCTCCGTAAGTGTCACAAGAAAGAGATGATTATATGTGTTCTGCATACAAAACTTAAGTATTGTTTCATACTAGAAGCTATTTTTTTTTCCGTCATATTTCATTGTGGATTCCATTGGGCTTGTCCATGTTTTTCATCTTTTAATTCTATGATTCAAAAACGGACAACTCAAGATGTTCTTAAAGATTTTTCGGTTTCCCCTTCTTACACAAAAATGGACCCACCCTCGACCCACAGGAGATTATTACAAGTGATGCGCATGGTTTGTTTTCTGCAGACGCGTAACTTTTCAACCGAGCAGCGTCAGTCACCTCAACAAAGTGTGATTTTTTTCCAACCACTTTGGGCACTGACTGTCTGTCGATCGATTATAAAGACATTCCCTCTCGCGCAGCAACCTGCATGTGCAGTGCACTGTCAGCTGCTTCTTTCGGACCGACCGGAGACCGGTTTGTGTTTCCATTTTCGGTAGACGATGCATAAAATGATGTGACTCGATTATTATTATGCTG